>NW_022631655.1:0-38295 GCF_010015895.1 Lontra canadensis
TTTGAAACCCGAAGACACCTCCAGATTTAAAGTGAGGGGGTGGAAAACAATGTACCATGCTAATGGACATCAGAAGAAAGCAGGAGTGGCAATCCTTATATCAGATCAATTAGATTTTAAGCCAAAGACTATAATAAGAGATGAGGAAGGACACTCTATCATACTCAAAGGATCTGTCTAACAAGAAGATCTAACAATTGTAAATATCTATGCCCCTAACGTGGGAGCAGCCAACTATATAAACCAATTAATAACAAAATCAAAGAAACACATCAACAATAATACAATAATAGTAGGGGACTTTAACACTCCCCTCACTGAAATGGACAGATCATCCAAGCAAAAGATCAACAAGGAAATCAAGGCCTTAAATGACACACTGGACCAAATGGACATCACAGATATATTCAGAACATTCCATCCCAAAGCAACAGAATACACATTCTTCTCTAGTGCACATGGAACATTCTCCAGAAGAGATCACATCCTCAGTCCTAAATCAGGTCTCAACTGGTATCAAAAGATTGGGATCATTCCCTGCATATTTTCAGATCACAATGCTCTGAAGCTAGAACTCAATCACAAGAGGAAATTTGGAAAGAACCCAAATACATGGAGACTAAACAGCATCCTTCTAAAGAATGAATGGGTCAACCAGGAAATTAAAGAAGAATTGAAAAAATTCATGGAAACAAATGATAGTGAAAACACAACGGTTCAAAATCTGTGGGACACAACAAAGACAGTCCTGAAAGGAAAATATATAGTGGTACAAGCCTTTCTCAAGAAAAGAGAAAGGTCTCAGGTACACAACCTAACCCTACACCTAAAGGAGCTGGAGAAAGAACAAGAAAGAAACCCTAAACCCAGCAGGAGAAGAGAAATCATAAAGATCAGAGCAGAAATCAATCAAATAGAAACCAAAAAAATAATAGAACAAATCAACGAAACTAGGAGCTGGTTCTTTGAAAGAATTAATAAGATTGATAAACCCCTGGCCAGACTTATCAAAAAGAAAAGAGAAAGGACCCAAATAAATAAAATCATGGATGAAAGAGGAGAGATCACAACTAACACCAAAGAAATACAGACAATTATAAGAACATACTATGAGCAACTCTACGCCAACAAATTTGACAATCTGGAAGAAATGGATGCATTCCTAGAGACATATAAACTATCACAGCTGAACCAGGAAGAAATAGAAAGCCTGAACAGACCCATAACCAGTAAGGAGATTGAAACAGCCATCAAAAATCTCCAAACAAACAAAAGCCCAGCGCCAGAACGGCTTCCCGGGGGAATTCTACCAAACATTTAAAGAAGAACTAATTCCTATTCTCCTGAAACTGTTCCAAAAAATAGAAATGGAAGGAAAACTTCCAAACTCATTTTAGGAGGCCAGCATCACCTTGATCCCAAAACCAGACAAGGATCCCATCAAAAAAAAGAACTACAGACCAATATCCTTGATGAACACAGATGCAAAAATTCTCACCAAAATACTAGCCAATAGGATTCAACAGTACATTAAAAGGATTATTCACCACGACCAAGTGGGATTTATTCCAGGGCTGCAAGGTTGGTTCAACATCCGCAAATCAATCCATGTGATACAACACATTAATAAAAGAAAGAACAAGAACCATATGATACTCTCAATAGATGCTGAAAAAGCATTTGACAAAGTACAGCATCCCTTCCTGATCAAAACTCTTCAAAGTGTAGGGATAGAGGGTACATACCTCAATATTATCAAAGCCATCTATGAAAAACCCACCACAAATATCATTCTCAATGGAGAAAAACTGAAAGCTTTTCTGCTAAGGTCAGGAACACGGCAGGGGTGTCCATTATCACCACTGCTATTCAATATGGTACTAGAAGTCCTAGCCTCAGCAATCAGACAACAAAAGGAAATTAAAAGCATCCATATTGGCAAAGAAGAAGTCAAACTATCACTCTTTGCACATGATATGATACTGTATGTGGAAAACCCAAAAGACTCCACTCCAAATCTGCTAGAACTTGTACAGGAATTCAGTAAAGTGTCAGGATATAAAATCAATGCACAGAAATCAGTTGCATTTCTCTATACCAACAACAAGACAGAAGAAAGAGAAATTAAGGAGTCAATCCCATTTACAATTGCACCCAAAACTATAAGATAACTAGGAATAAACCTAACCAAAGAGGCTAAGAATCTATACTCAGAAAACTATTAAGTACTCATGAAAGAAATTGAGGAAGACACAAAGAAATGGAAAAATATTCCATGCTCCTGGATTGGAAGAATAAATATTGTGAAAATGTCTATGCTACCTAAAGCAATCTATACATTTAATGCAATTCCTATCAAAGTACCATCCATTTTTTTCAAAGAAATGGAACAAATAATCCTATAATTTATATGGAACAAGAAAAGACCTCGAATAGCCAAAGGAATATTGAAAAAGAAAGCCAAAGTTGGTGGCATCACAATTCCGGACTTCAAGCTCTTGTTACAAAGCTGTCATCATCAAGACAGAACGGTACTGGCACAAAAACAGACTCATAGATCAATGGAAAAGAATTGAGAGCCCAGAAATGGACCCTCAACTCTATGGTCAACTCATCTTCGACAAAGCAGGAAAGAATGTCCAATAGAAAAAAGACAGCCTCTTCAATAAATGGTGTTGGGAAAATTGGACAGCCACATGCAGAAAAATGAAATTGGATCATTTCCTTACACCACACACGAAAATAGACTCAAAATGGATGAAAGACCTCAATGTGAGAAAGGAATCCATCAAAATCCTTGAGGAGAACACAGGCAGCAACCTCTTCGACCTCAGCCACAGCAACATCTTCCTAGGAACATCGCCAAAGGCGCGGGAAGCAAGGGCAAAAATGAGCTATTGGGACTTCATCAAGATCAAAAGCTTTTGCACAGCAAAAAAACAGTTAACAAAACCAAAAGACAACTGACAGAATGGAAGAAGATATTTGCAAACAACATATCAGATAAAAGGCTAGAATCCAAAATCTATAAAGAACTTACTGAACTCAACTCCCAAAGAACAAATAACCCAATCAAGAAATGGGCAGAGGACATGAACAGACATTTCTGCAAAGAAGACATCCAGATGGCCAACAGACAAATGAAAAAGTGCTGTACATCAGTCAACATCAGGGAAATACAAATAAAAACCACAGAGAAATACCACCTCACACCAGTCAGAATGGCTAAAGTTAACAAGTCAGGAAATGACAGGTATTGGCAAGGATGCTGAGAAAGGGGAACCCTCCTACACCTTGCTGGGAAGGCAAGCTGGTGTAACTACTCTGTGAAACAGTATGGAGGTTCCTCAAAAAGTTGAAAATATAGCTACCCTATGACCTAACAATCACACTACAGGATATTTACCCTAAAGGCAGTGATCCAAAGGGGCACATGCACCCAAATGTTTATAGCAGCCATGCCCACAATAGCCAAACTATGGAAAGAACCTAGATGTCTATCAAGAGATGAATGGATAAAGATGTGGTATGTGTGTGTCTATACACACAGGCACATGCATACACAATGGAATACTATGCAGCCATAAAAAATGAAATTTTTGACATTTGCAATGACGTGGATGGAACTAGAGGGTATTATGCTAAGCAAAATAAATCAATCAGAGAAAGACAATCATCATATGATATCTCTGACATGAGGAATTTGAGAGGCAGGGCAGGGTGTCATGGGGGGTAGAGAGGGAAAAAACAAAACAAGATGGGACCAGGCTGGGATATAAACCATAAGAAACTCTAATCCCAGGAAACAAACTAAGGGTTGCTTGGGGGTGGGAGGAAGGGGTGGGTGGGTTATGGACATTTGGGAGTATATGTGCTATGGTGAGTGCTGTGGATTGTGTAAAACTGATGAATCACAGACCTGTACTCCTGAAACAAATAATACATTATATGTTAATAAAGAAAAAAACAAAACTACCTTAATTCACTTTGTATCTTTGCTAACACTCTCCTCAAAGCCTACCACCTGGTCCTGTTTTGAAAATACTCCCACATTTTAAGTTTTTGTTTTAATAGTATCTCACTTTCAGGTACAAAAATCTGGTGCATTTTTTTTTGTTTTGTGTGTTTGCTGCTGAATATTTTCTAAGTGTTAAAAAACATTATTCTAGGTACTGTTTATACCAAATGGGTTAGGAATAAAATAATCCATGTTCTAGAATTTTAGTCTGAGAAGTCCAAAATAATAAATCACTTAGTATTACATACGGGCTTAAATATCTTTTCATAAAAGAAGGGCAGTAACATCTGATTGGATGGACCAAATAAACTAATATATGTGAAAGGGTAATGCCAAGCCCTTATAAATAGCAATAAGTTGTAACTAAGAGGTTTTAAATGAGAGTGACCCCTCTGGCTTCCCTGGTCTAACAACATCTGCTTGCATGATCTATTTCTATGTAAAAGAAATTATTCTACAAATTTAGTAATTTAAAACAAAATTTTATTAACTCTTTGGGTCAGGAATCTGGATGCACCTTGCTGAGGATTCCTGGCTCAGGGTCACTCATGAGGTTACTCACTCAGGGTCACTCTTGGTTGTGGCAGCAACCTCATGTGAAGGCTCAAATGAGAGACCTTATTGCTTACACAGTTACTGACTTGCCTCTCTAGATGGCTCCCTCATGAATGGCGGTTGATTTTTTTCCAAGATAAGCAAACCAAGACAGAATACCTCAAGCAGAAGCTATAATTTTTATAACCTAATCTTAGAAATGACATCACGTCACTCTTACCATAATTTATCCATCAAAAGCAAACAAGTGTAGTGCACCCATAAGAAGAAAGAATTATGTAAGGAGTAATGCCAGGGGATAGAGATCATTTGGGACCATCTTAGAGGCTACCTACTACAAAAAGCCAAAGAGCTTCAGAAATAATATTTTCACTGAGAAATGGATATATATCTTAATTGAACTAATATCATCAATACAAGGTTTAAAGAGCTATATACCAGCAAAATGAGTCAAAAAGAAAAACATTATAAAATAGTAAAAATTTCAGTGGTGCCTGGGTGGCACAGTCAATTAAGTATCTGACTTTTTTTTTTTTTTTTTTAAGTATCTGACTTCTGACTTTGGCTCAGATCATGATCTTATGGTCAGGAGATTGAGCTCCACACTGGGGTTTAAGCTCAGTGCAGAGTCTTCTTGAGATTCTCCCTCTCTCTCTCTCCAACTTGTGTGCTCTCTCTCTCAAATAAATAAATAAATCCTTTAAAAAACATTAAAAAATACCATAAAAGAAACAAAGAGTCCAAATAATAAAGACTATCATTTTGGAAAAAATATATAATGTTTAAAAAAAAAAGACATATGTTTAAACTTGACCTTGAAATAGTCTCAGTCAGGTGGTACAGGTTTAATGACACACAATTACTTTCTTTTTTTCCCATACAGGACCAATTATACCATATGGTTCTGAAGACTGACATTTATAGATTATAATATGTTAAAAAAATTTACACACCTCCCCTCATAAATTTTAAAATTGATATATACTAAAGTCTCAAGAATTCTAGACATATTTTAAATATTACCACACTTGAAATATAAAAAGTCATTACCAGAAAGCATAAAGTTAGAAATAGTAAAGTATAATAATTTCCCTTATTTTAATAGTGGTAAACCAAGAAATACCCGTACTTCTAATTAAGCATGTAACAGATAGTCAAACATTTTGTGAAAAATGATGAAGAGAGCAATAAACAAAATAAAAGTACAATAAAAATTGTGTGGATGGGAGATGAGAAAAACATATAAAGGACATCAATTTATCCATTTCTCAAAATAGGAGTTTGAATATATTTTCTAAAGTGATAAATCAAGATAACTATAAATACATTGTTTTGTTTTACAATTATGAAGAAAAATGCAACCAAGGATGCTTATGAAAGATGAGGAGATGAAATTAGGAAAGCTAGCAATGGTTAAGATTTACTTTTCATTCAACACTATTTTAAAATGCTTGTATTGCTTTTGTATAAGTCTCTGTATTTTTTTTATAATAAATCTGGAAATAAATAAACAGAAAAAGTGGGTGTTATTTCTAGGCTAAGTACCTTAAGAAATTGCTCTAGCTTTTCAACCTCTGTTGTATCTCCAAAAATGGCTTCCAATGAGCTTGCTGGTTTGGCCCTTTGACTTCTCTCTAATAAAACATGACCAAAGTGAAGTTGTATGATTTCAATGGCTACACCATGAAAAGTCTTGCAAATTCCGCCTAAATTTATGGAAATTCTGTCTCTGGAAAGTTAATAGTTATGTGTAAGCTGTCTGACTTATCTCAGACTACCATGCTGTGAGGAAAGCCAAGCAAGATATGTGGCCAAGCCACAAGAAGAAAAAGATGCTCAGCCAGGAACACAACTGAAGTCGAGTCCAATGTGTGAACAAAGAGACTATCATGAACATCTGGTCCAGATGAGCCTTCAGATGTCCCCAAACTCAACTACCATGAAAAACTTCAAGTGAAAACTTGCCCACTGTTCCTGGTCAACCAGTAAAACCATGAGAACTAGTTGTTATTCTAAGCTACTAAGTTCTGAGCTAGTGAGGTGGTTTATCATGCAGTAATAGATAACCAAATTTTAATCCAATTTTGGTCTGTACACACTGAATCAGAAGAACGAAAATCCACAGCACTATTCTAACAGCCCATGGCATCAGCCTAGGACCATGAATGCATAATGGCTACATCACACAATGCCATGAGAGCATGTAAGCTGAGGCAGTTTGCCAGTGACCCATTCTTGTGCACATTACTAGAAGAGCAAGTCAACACATTCATCTTTGGAGTCTTCTTTCTTACACTGCAATGGACTGTGCCCTCTTTGTGGATTAATTCTTTCTTTGGTTGTTAATGTGGTCACTCATTAGAACAGAGGCAAACTCTATTACTGAATCTAGTTTCTGGTCTAGGGAATACTTAATCTTTGAAATAATCTGATCTTTCCCTAGCAAGTTGCTAACTTCATATATCATATGTTCATTTTGTGCCTTAACCCTTAGAGTTTGAGAGCTGTTCTGCTGGGATACTAAGTATTGTCACTGGTAATATTAAACCATCCATCCTAGGTTCTCATTTTAGACACATCATCTCTGAAATCAAAACAGAGCAAAACAAACAAAACTAAAGTGAAATATTAATATATGTCATATTCACAGCAGTACCTGAAAATTTAAATAAATGGACAAACTCAAATAGATAAATCTCAAATGTAAATTTGAAAAGAAGTAAGTTTTTATTCAGTTAAAAAATAATATAAAATTCCATTAAAACAAAACTGCTGTTTCTTAAAGGTACTTATTTTATGGATCCCTAGTGTGAAATAATTCATGAAAGCATGTAGTAGAGAATCTGTCTTGAAATATTTTTATTTCAATATTCAGGGCAATGAACTTCATTTATTTGAAACCAGGGAACTTGGCTATTAAAAAGATGTAAAGCACCACATGATGTTTACAATACAGTTTTCATTAACCTCCAATTCAATTATTGCAATAGAGATGAATTGGTACTGCAAATGTGACTGTGTATTTCCTGACTTATCCATAATCGTCCAAGAACATCATCTCATAGGAAAGTAATCCTGAATCATGACCAACAAAGCACCAAGTTCATTAGGCTTTGCCTTTTGTTTGCTTTGCTTTCCGTATGTGACGTCCCATAATGTTTTTGTTATGATGAAGAGTTGCTGTGTCTCCTGAACCTGCGGCATCCACACAGTTCTCAGATCTCAGGGAAAGCCCTCCCCTGTCTACCCACCCCTAGGAAAGGATGGTACAGAGAAGGAACAAGCCTAGCGAATTATTTTTTCTCAGACACTTCTTTGGAGGAAAAGACAGTATCCAAGGAAAAAAGTCAGTGCCCGAAGATTCCATTTACTTCAAAGGGTCTTAGTCTCCCAGAATCCAGCACAACAGAAAATGGAGAGATGATGCCAGAATAGAGACCAAACAAGGTAATCAGCACTTTTGGCTGCAGCTATAAATTCCTGAGAGAGCCACAGGATTTCCCTAGTCAGAAGTTCATTCATTCATTTATTCATGTATTATTTCAGAAATATTTTTTGAGAAACAACTAAATGCTAGGCATTTATTTTAGATGCTGGAGATAAAAGAATGAAGATGATATAGTGGTTGCCTTTAAAGAGTAAGCAGCTTAGCAAGGTGTATAAACAAGTCAACAGTCAATTACAACACAAAGAGGGTTAAGGGAGAAGACAAAACATAGTTCTAGTAGAAAAGGACAGATTATTAGAGAATTGCCTGAAAAAAAGTTACTGCAGTGATAACACCAAGTCATGTATTTTAACATAAGAATAGATTTAGAAATGATTTAGACAAACTCTCATTATTTTTCCAGATGAAGAGATTCATATGGCTCACACGTCTCTGTCTCCTGCCCCATAAAAACATCTTTACACATTTTATTCCCTCTGCCTAAAAAAGTCTTAAATTCAATTTCTTCTCTACTTTCCCACTTAGAGGACTCAACATTTCTTGTCTAGAATATATAAAAACCTCCCTGTCATTGCCCTGCCTATGTTCTCCCCTTGTTCCAGCCAGTTCTCTGAAACACAGACATCTATATTCTGAAAATACATGATTTTCCAACTTTAAAACACTTCTAGAATCTTAACTAGCCCAAAAATAAAACTAAAACTAGGAGCCTTAGACATAATGCTCTTACTTCAGCTAAATATATTCAATATCCCTCTATCCACTCATTTACTCATCTGTCCATCCATCCATCTATGTATGTGTGTGGGTTCTCTGCTTGGCACCAACAACATAGAGAGCATATCAAGTTTCCATCCATGAGGTGTACTTGGCTCAATGACCTCAAAATATTTCTTCAGCTTCATTTCTCACCGCTCTCCCCAACTCCCACTGACATGGTAGACATATAGATATCTGCATCCTATCGTCCTGCCACACTAACGTTCTCATCTGTCCCCAAATATGCCTTTATGATTCTTCATCTATTATATGTGGTTTCATCTCTTAGGATATATCCATGTTTACCATCTAGGGAATATCATAAAATTCTAGATTATATGGAAGCTCTGCAAATCCAGTTCATCTATGGCCTCTGTATGAGCTGGATATTGCTGTTTTTAGGACTACTCTACAGATTCAAACACTTAGACCCAGAGTGTGAAGACTGGTCTGAGGTTGCACAGCTACTAGAAAGAGAGCCAGAATGTGGGCACAGGTGCTCTGATTTCAAATCTGGTGCCCCCATCCTGTGCAACCTTTTTCAATGCAACAGTCATACCCTTGAATCCAAGTCATTAATCTGAAGTACCAAAGAATTTCTCTATTTCCCACGTCTCAGGGGTGGTTCTGATGAGTGTCATCTCTAGATGCTTCCTGTCTTTTAGGGAAATGAAGTTTTACTGGGATAAACAGGGGTTCACACCCAAGGACTTTTATTTCTGCTCTTCTGTTCTCTGACAGTAACTCTTCACAACAGCATGAGCATGTTTCTACTCTGCATCCATTTCTCTACCCATAAAATGCATGTGGAGCTAATTACATCATAATTCACCTAGACTGAGTCATGTGAAGTTCTACATACATTTCTTCCTTCCATCCCTTCCTGAAACTATTACCTCTACCCATAACACTCTGTCTCACATAGTACCTTCCTTCTCCCAGATAATGCTGCCTCCTCCTTTCCATATGTATCTAGCATGAAATTTAGCACAAAGGATAGGATCAGTGAAAAAATGTCAAATGAATGACTTTATATCATTAAAAGTTTTCATGTGGAGTTTCAACTTTATTCTGTGGGAAATTAAAGTGTACCTTCTGACTTGGCTTTCCAATATCCCATCTGGTAACAAGAAAAGATGTGAAAAGAGTCCCTTATAAAAATAAACAGGGATAAAAGGGATAGAGGTCTTATCTGTGTAACATATTTTTAATAGAAAACCCTAAATTCTAAGCAAGAATATACTTTCGAGATGAATCTTTGAACCTAGCATTTTTTAAGTCCAATTTTATTATAACTGCATTCTTCAGTTTAATGGCAGGTTTTTTGTTGTTTTTTTTTTTAATGGCAGGTTTTAAATTTGTTATTCAATTTACCTTGTAGAAAACATCAGGAAAATTTCACATATCTATAAATAGAATTCTCTGAGAAGAAAGGGGCTTTCAGAAAGATACGACTATATTTTACAAGCCAGCACAAACTGCTTAAGGGAAATCCATTAAAATTTATTTCTAACTTCTCTAAGAGCTCTTGCTTTGAAAGCAATTAATTTTACCTCAGAAATCCTTCAGTTGTTTTGTTTTTTTTTCCTAATTTCACTTAACATTTCCATCCTAGTCACATAGTTACATCCTAGAGCAATGCTGTATGTGACTGTTTTCTGGGATGACAGTGATATTCTGTACCTACAATGTCTAATTAGTTGCGGCTTTAAGTCCTTGAACTATGGCTATAGTAACCAAAAAACTGTATGTTTAAATTACTCAATTTGAAAAAAATTAAATTTATATATAAATAACCATATGTGACTCTTGGCTATCATACTCAACAGCAAAGATCTAGCATTTGCTCTTTCCCCAAACTTCTAAACTGTAGTCAGATATCATTTTTGGGTATCATTTTCCAAACCGATAAATAAACAGGAGCTTTCCAAATAATAAGTACTGTGTATTATACTCTAGATGCATACTCTAGAAGGATCTATTTACTTTATTTTTACCTCTATCTCCTGTCAGAAACAATCACAGGTAACTTTATGTATATACATAATGTATATCCTTCTACAGGTAATATAAATTTATATAACCAACTTGCCACCAAATTATTTATAAATCCAGGAAAAACCCTATGTATTGTATAATTACTTCTCAACCACCTAGCAGAACATTAAAAAATATGTGTGTGTGTGTGTGTGTGTGTATATATATATATATATATATATATACACACATATATATATATGTATATATCAGGGCACCTGGGTGACTCAGTTGGTTAAGCATCTGCCTTTGGCTCAGGTCATGATCCCAAGGTACTAAAATCGAGCCCCACCCTGGGCTCCCTGCTCATCAGGAAACCTGCTTCTCCCTCTGTCTCTGCAGCAACCCCTGCTTGTGCTCTCTCTCACACAAATAAATAAAATCTTTAAAAAATTTTTAAAAATAGGGGCACCTGGGTGGCTCAGTGGGTTAAGCCTCTGCCTACGGCTCAGGTCATGATCTCGGGATCCTGGGATCAAGCCCCACATCAGGCTCTCTGCATGGCAGGGAGCCTGCTTTCCGCACCCCTCCACCAATGCCTGCCTCTCTGCCTACTCTTGATCTGTCAAATAAATAAATTTTAAAAATATATAAAATAGGGAGGAGTCAATATGGCGCAGAAGTAGCAGGTTGAGAAGACATCAGGTAGCAGATCATCAGCTAGATAGCTTATCTAACCATTGCAAACACCTACAAATCCAATGGGAGCTCGAAGAGAAGAAGAACAGCAATTCTAGAAACAGAAAATCTACCACTTTCTAAAAGGTAAGACTGGCAGAGAAGTGAATCCAAAGCAACGGGAAGATAGACCTCGGGGGAAGGGGCCAGCTCCCGGCAAACAGCGGAGCAATGGAGCACAAAATCAGGACTTTTAAAAGTCTGCTCCACTGAGGGACATAGCTCCAGAGGCTAAACTGGGGTGAAGCCCACGCGGGGCCAGCATGGCCCTAGGTCCCGCAGGGTCACAAAAGGATCGGAGGTGTCTGAGTGTCGCAGAGCTCGCAGTTATTAGACTGGGGAAGCCGGCTACAGAGAAACTCAAGGAGTGAGCTCTCAGCTCGGGTTTACCTTGAACCGGTTGCAGGCTGGCTGAGCTTGGAGCACGGCCAGAGGCCAGAGAGATGGGATTGATTGGGCTCTTTTCTCTGAGGGCGCACTGAGGAGTGGGGCCTCGAGCTCTCGGCTCCTCTGGGCCAGAGACTGGGAGGCCGCCATCTTCATTCCCATCCTCCAGAACTCTATGGAAATTGTTCAGGGGACAAAAACTCCCAAAAGCGACCGCTGCCAGATTACTTAGCCCGGCCCCTGGTAAGGGTGGTGCAATTCCGCCGGGGGCAAAGACACTTGAGAATCATTACAACAGGACCCTCCCCCAGAAGATGAACAAGAAATAAGCCAAGACAAAGTTCACCTACCAAGGAGAGCAGCAGAATTCCAATGGAGGAGAAAGCAAAGCACAGAACTCATGGCTTTCTCCCCATGATTCTTTAGTCTTGTGGTTAACTTAATTTTTTTTTTTGTTATTTTTTTTTCTTTTGCGAAATTTTAACTTTTACCTTTTTCTTTTTTAATGTTTTTAAAGTTTATCTAATATATATATATATATATATATATATATATTTCTTTTTTACATTTTTTCTTTGTTTTCTTTTTAAAAAAAAATTTTTTTCTGAACTTCTCCCTCCCACGATTTGGGGTCTCTTCTGATTTGGTTAAAGTGCATTTTCCTGGGGTCTTTGCCACCCTTTCAGTATTTTATTTACTCCTATATTCAGTATTTTATTTACTTACTTATTTATTTATTTATTTTATTTACTCCTATATTCAGTATTTTATTTACTCCTTCATATACTCTTATCTAGACAAAATGACAAGAAGGAAAAACTCACCACAAAAAAAAAGAACAAGAGGCAGTACCGAAGCCTAGGGACTTAATCAATACAAACATTGGTAAAATGTCAGATATAGAGTTCAGAATGACGATTCTCAAGGTTCTAGCCGGGCTCGAAAAGGCATGGAAGATATTAGAGAAACGCTCTCCAGAGAGATAAAAGCCCTTTCTCGAGAAATAAAAGAACTAAAATCTAACCAAGTTGAAATTAAAAAAGCTATTAATGAGGCGCAATCAAAAATGGAGGCTCTTACTGCTAGGATAAATGAGGCAGAAGAGAGAATTAGTGATATAGAAGACCAAATGACAGAGAATAAAGAAGCTGAGCAAAAGAGGGACAAACAGCTACTGGACCACGAGGGGAGAATTCGAGAGATAAGTGATACCATAAGACGAAACAACATTAGAATAATTGGGATTCCAGAAGAAGAAGAAAGAGAGAGGGGACCAGAAGGTATATTGGAGAGAATTATCGGAGAGAATTTCCCTAACATGGCAAAGGGAACAAGCATCAAAATCCAGGAGGTACAGAGAACCCCCTCAAAATCAACAAGAATAGGTCCACACCCCGTCACCTAATAGTAAAATTTACAAGTCTTAGCAACAAAGAGAAAATCCAGAAAGCATCCTGTAAGAAGTCTGTAACATACAATGGTAAAAATATTAGATTGGCAGCGGACTTATCCACAGAGACCTGGCAGGTCAGAAAGAACTGGCATGATATATTCAGATCACTAAACGAGAAAAATATGCAGCCAAGAATACTATATCCAGCTAGGCTATCATTGAAAATAGAAGGAGAGATAAAAAGCTTCCAGGACAAACAAAAACTGAAAGAATTTGCAAACACCAAATCTACCAGACATTTAAAGAAGAACTAATTCCTATTCTCCTGAAACTGTTCCAAAAAATAGAAATGGAAGGAAAACTTCCAAACTCATTTTAGGAGGCCAGCATCACCTTGATCCCAAAACCAGACAAGGATCCCATCAAAAAAGAGAACTACAGACCAATATCCTTGATGAACACAGATGCAAAAATTCTTGCCAAAATACTAGCCAGTAGGATTCAACAGTACATTAAAAGGATTATTCACCATGACCAAGTGGGATTTATTCCAGGGCTGCAAGGTTGGTTCAACATCCGCAAATCAATCAATGTAATACAATACATGAATAAAAGGAAGAACAAGAACCATCTCAATAGATGCTGAAAAAGCATTTGACAAAGTACAGCATCCCTTCCTGATCAAAACTCTTCAAAGTGTAGGGATAGAGGGCACATGCCTCAATATTATCAAAGCCATCTATGAAAAAACTACCGCAAATATCATTCTCAATGGGGAAAAACTGAGAGCTTTTCCACTAAGGTAAGGAACATGGCAGGGATGTCCATTATCACCACTGCTATTCAACATAGTACTAGAAGTCCTAGACTCAGCAATCAGACAACAAAAGGAAATTAAAGGCATCCAAATCAGCAAAGAAGAAGTCAAACTATCACTCTTCACAGATGATATGATACTATATGTGGAAAACCCAAAAAACTCCATTCCAAAACTGCTAGAACTTGTCAGGAATTTAGTAAAGGGTCAGGATATAAAATCAATGCACAGAAATCAGTTGCATTTCTCTACACCAACAACAAGACAGAAGAAAGAGAAATTAAGGAGTCAATCCCATTTAAAAATGCACCCAAAACTATAAGATACCTAGGAATAAACCTAACCAAATAGGAAAAGAATCTGTACTCAGAAAACTATAAAGTACTCCTGAAAGAAACTGAGGAAGAAACAAAGAAATGGAAAAATGTTCCATGCTCCTGGATTGGAAAAACAAATATTGTGAAAATGTCTATGCTACCTAAAGCAATCTACACATTTAATGCAATCCCTATCAAAATCCTGTCCATTTTTTTTTTCAAAGAAATGGAACGAATAATCCTGAAATTTATATGGAACCAGAAAATACCTTGAACAGCCAAAGGAATATTGAAAAAGAAAGCCAAAGTTGGTGGCATCACAATTCTGGACTTCAAGCTCTATTACAAAGCTCTCATCATCAAGACAGCATGGTACTGGCACAAAAACAGACACATCCATCAATGGAACAGAACAGAGAGCCCAGAAATAGACCCTCAATTCTATGGTCAACTAATCTTCAACAAAGCAGGAAAGAATGTCCAATAGAAAAAAGACAGCCTCTTCAATAAATGGTGTTGGGAAAATTGGACAGCCATAAGCAAAAAAATGAAATTGGACCATTTCCTTATACCACACATGAAAATAGACTCAAAATGGATGAAGGACCTCAATGTGAGAAAGGAATCCATCAAAATCCTTGAGGAGAACACAGGCAGCAACTTCTTTGACCTCAGCCGCAGCAACTTCTTCCTAGGAACATCGCCAAAGGCAAGGGAAGCAAGGGCAAAAATGAACTATTGGGATTTCATCAAGATCAAAAGCTTTTGCACAGCAAAGGAAACAGGTAAAAAACCAAAGGACAACTGACAGAATGGGAGAAGATATTTGCAAACGACATATCAGATAAAGGGCTAGTGTCCAAAATCTATAAAGAACTTAGCAAACTCAACACCCAAAGAACAAATAATCCAATCAAGAAATGGGCAGAGGACATGAACAGACATTTCTGCAAAGAAGACATCCAGATGGCCAACAGACACATGAAAAAGTGTTCCATATCACTCAACATCAGGGAAATACAAATCAAAACCACAAATGAGATACCACCTCACACCAGTCAGAATAGCTAAGATTAACAAGTCAAGAAATGACAGATGTTGGCAAGGATGCAGAGAAAGGGGAACCCTCCTACACTGTTGGTGGGAATGCAAGCTGGTGCAACCACTCTGGAAAACAGCATGGAGGTTCCTCAAAAAGTTGAAAATAGAACTACCCTATGACCCAGCAATTGCACTACTGGGTATTTACCCTAAAGATACAAACGTAGTGATCCGAAGGGGCACGTGCACCCGAATGTTTATAGCAGCAATGTCTACAATAGCCAAACTATGGAAAGAACCTAGATGTCCATCAACAGATGAATGGATAAAGAAGATGTGGTATATATACACAATGGAATACTATGCAGCCATCTAAAGAAATGAAATCTTGCCATTTGTGATGACGTGGATGGAACTAGAGGGTATTATGCTTAGTGAAACAAGTCAATCGGAGAAAGACAACTCTCATATAATCTCCCTGATATGAGGAAGTGGAGATGCAATGTGGGGGGTTAGGGGGTAGGAGAAGAATAAATGAAACAAGATGGGATCGGGAGGTAGACAAACCATAAGTGACTCTTAATCTCACAAAACAAACTGAGGGTTGCTGGGGGGAGGGGGGTCAGGAGAGGGTGGTGGGGTTATGGACATCGGGGAGGGTATGTGCTATGGTGAGTGCTGTGAAGTGTGTAAATCTGGTGATTCACAGACCTGTACCCCTGGGGATAAAAATACATTATATGTTTATAAAAATATAAATATATAAAATATATTTATAAAATACATTTTAATATAAAAATAAAAAATAAAAAAGGATGAAAAAAATAAACAAAATAAAAATATATAAAATAAAAAATATAAAAATATGCATATATCAAATTTGCTACTATAAAAAAAGTTTTGGCTTAAAGATTCATGATACCATAGCAGCCTATAACTGGGAAATTGATCCAGGCAGGAGAAACACGAAGGATGAGACACCCTTACATTAATGAAAGAGGGGTGGAGGGTGTAGAGGAAGCATTCCAGGCAGAGAGATGAGCATGTAGAAATGTCCTGGGGCAGGCAGGATCATAACTATAAGGAAATGAAGTTTACAGTGGCTGTTAGGACCCAGACAATGCTGAACCTTGTGGGCCATTTTAAGGAGCCTTCTTTCCTTATCAGAAGCCATTGAGAAGATTCTTACCAATGAAAAGATCACTTTTGGAGTTCAGTGTCAGAGCTTGTTTGTAGGTCAGCTTGTTAGGAGGTATTTTCAGAAGTACAAGAAAAGTGTGCTAAGGTACCTTGAACTAGAGTGTTAGCAATGGGCACAAAGAAAAGTAGATGGATCTGGGAACGCCCCAAAGATGGAGACAGTAAGTACAGTTAAGGAAAGATAAGCATCAAGGTGACTTCTAAGTGGCTGACAAACTGGCTCAATGGTGGAATTATTTACTCAAAAACGATCATAATTTTGTTTTAGTGCACTGCTGGACAGGGATAGAAATGATGAGTAAATTGGTGATGTTCCACCATGAGATTTCTACAAGATGGATAAACGTTATCAGCTTTGCACTCTGAAGCGAGAAGGGAACAAGAGATAATAAAGTGTCAATCAGCTGTGTATTGCTAGAAATTAAGTAACGGACAAAATTGCACGTAGGATAGGAAGTGCAGATTGTCTCCAGCCAGGTGAAAATCTACGCAATGGACAATTAGAAGAGGAGCCTGGAGAACATCTAAAGAAGTCATTAAAAGTTGGGGGGGGGGGAGACCAGGAGGCCACTGCATCACAAAAGCCAGTGGAGAAAACTGTATACATTTCCTAACTCATAAATAAGATGTGAGATGGTTTAAAGGTGCATTTTTTAAGAAACAGGATTAAGTGCAAATAAAAGTAAATTGAGCTGGAATAACACATGGGTGAGAAAATAACATAACTCTAGGAGGAGGTCATTTTTCATTTTATTGAGTTGTTTATGGAGCTATTCACTTGCTAAATATAGATAACAAATTCAGTTTTGAGTTCCTTCGTCTCCTATAGCATTCTCTCATGTGTAAAATAGGGACGAAATGGTACTTCCCTCTAGAGTTACTGTGAGACAATGTCCCTCAAGCCTGCACAGGCTCAAGAGCAGATCCGGGGTAATCACGGCTTGTCTACACAGCAACACTGGAGTACCAGTCATGGTGCTGGAAGATACTGTATCTCAGACCTCATCATAAAATATTTTGGGTGTTCTCTTTCTCCAAGGAAAGAAAATCTCTTGGGCTTCTCTCTGCATTTCCAGTGCCCGATACATCAGCAGACTTAGTGACGCTGGTTCATTAAAATAGCCCTCAAGTATTCCTTTGGATTTGCTTCCCTATAATTTCAAATATCTGTTCAGAACTTACAAAAAGGGATTGGCAATGATGCACGAGCTAACGACTTATTTTGGCGATAGGCATGAAAGTTTATTCACAAATGAGTGTGCTTTTCGCAGTTACAACCAGTTGATGATAATGAAGCCTAGCCTATTAGAGGAATATTTCATGTTCACTAAACTGTTCTCTCTTAGAGGCTGGGTACATGGGAGGTGAAGTCTTTTTACCAGCGCAAAATCCAGAATATTTTCCTAAGTCATTTTCTGAAGAAAGCCAATTACATAATTAACCCGACTAACATGGAAGTGTGTTTTTTTTTTTTTTAAAGATTTTATTTATTTCACAGAGAGAGACACAAAGAGAGACGGAACATAAGCAGGGGGTTGGGAGAGGGAGAAGCAGGTTTCTTACTGAGCAGGGAGCCCGATGGGGGCTCGATCCCAGGACCCTGGGACCATGACCTGAGCCGAAGGCAGATGCTTAATGACTGAGCCACACAGGAGCCCCTGGAAGTGTGTTTTTAATTCGTGTCCCAAGCTGATGTCTGTTTAAGACCAACTTCTCCAGATAATCAGGACTGACATACCCAGGTAGCTTCACATCTCCTACTGGATACCTTCTAGACTCAATACCTCTTCTTCTTCCACGTCTTCCTCCCAATAAAAAAGTGGCAGCTTAATGAGAAGAAAGCTATAGTCATCGACCAAACCACTTAACGTGTTAGCAATCTGTTCCGAAAGGTTTTGAGTTCCTTCACAAAAGCAAACCCACTGGGCCAACCTAAGCTACAATCAGCTGATCAATGAATACTGACTGAATATTTAGCACAATACTGAGCAGAAAAATAACCTGAAACTTTAAATTGCCTATTAATGTCATCATTTATTATTTACACTATTTATAAGTACTTTGCAACTATGATGACATTTAATTTTAAACATCTAAAAATTAGACACTGAAGTGTAAAGTCACTGAGTAACTTGCTCAGGGTTACACCTTAGTGGTTGAACGAGGACACACTCCAAGAATTCTGACTCTTAGGACCTCACCTGTAACCAAACACCTCCTCAGGGCCTGAGTACCCAATCACATTTTATCCTCAAAAGTCATGCTGCATCTCTTACTATATGGTGTAGAGTTGTAGGTCAGAAAAGTTTCACAGTACTTTGGATATGCTCTGAAAAACTATTATTTCATCTGTCCCTTCTGAGATCTACAATACGGAGTAGTCTCTGAATCATAACAGATGGGTTTGTTTTGCTTGCTTTTTTCAGGTTGCAAATCTTCAAAGGAAGAAAAAAAATTTCCTTTATATTTGGCTCTGAACTCGAATTCAAATTACTGTAATAATGACAAATATCAATCACCACCTGTGGCCTCAACTAGAACTGTATAGGAATCTTCCAGCACTGTTGAAAACAAGGCACTCTTTCATCTATTTTAAACTCAATAGTGTGTGTCTTTGGGGTGCACATAATAAATACTATTTGGGTTATAAAGATTGCAAACATCAATCATAATTTGATTTTTTCTATTGGACATCTCATATGGGTACCAAAGCATGAGTTCACCTGTTTTAAGGTTGTTAATGGCATTGAAAATTACTCATGACATGATAAATGCTACTTGAAATGTAACATATTTTACATTACATTAAATATAAGTAGAGTATATAATCCTTGCTGTATTTTGCCCAGCCCTTGAACCATCATATAATATTTTATAAATACAATAGCTAGCAGGGTTGGTATGTTATGTACAACTTGTGTATTGTCAGAAAAATAGTCTTTAGGGGCACCTGGGTGGTTCAGTTGTTAAACATCTGCCTTTGGCTCAGGTCATGACCCCAGGGTCTTGGGATGGAGCCCCATATCAGGTTCCCTGTTCAGTGGGGAGTCATCTTTTCCCTCTTCTCTCTGCCCTTCCTCATCCTCCACTTGTGCTTTCTCTCTCTCTCAAATAAATAAAATCTTTTAAAAAAGAAAAGAAAAATAGTCTTTAAAAGCCCAGTTTATTCTTTTTTTTTTTAATGTGAATCATTTGTACTAGCAGGTGAGGCTAGGGAGTATGTAGTATGGCAAGAAAGTCTATGCGTTTTATTTCTAGAAAAATCTGGAAAGTATAGGTAAGTCATTAGAAGAAGGCAGTTACAACAAATCTACACCTAAAAATATCGACTGTTAGCACATTAGTGTATAATCTTTATTATTGAATACTCTTTATCAGTGATTATCCATCATCAGAAACTAAAGTCACCCATGTCCTAATGAGACACGATGAACAGAACTGGAAAATTCTTTAGCATTAGCAAATATTTAAAACTATACATAACCCAGACCTGAGGACAGTGGAAGCACTGCTGTCCTTTTAGAACTTTAGAAGTAACACAGGCTTTATTATCTATATAAATAATCCCCGAAGTATGTATAGAATCCCACAGGGATTCTGATTTTTTGAGGATAATTCTCTTGAGAAATACGGGATCCAAACCTGAGATCAAACAAGATCTTTGTAAAAAAACTACTTTGTAAGGTAAGCACCTACTACCTTTCAATGGCACTTTTTCTAAGAGAATTTAATTTTTCAATAAAAATGTCTTAAACCGTCAGTTCTTTTCCTGAAACCAGAGATTCATTTCAGAGGGATTCATGAAACAACTACAACAGAATAGCACTGGGTTCTGTCTTGCTAAAGCAAATACTCCCCTATAACTATGAATGCTACCTTGTTCCAACAATGGTAATCATTTATCTATTATTTTTGTGGTAACTTACTGATACTAGAATTGAGTTTTCCAAAAAGAGGTAGCTTTAAGGAGAGCTCAGTGTACTATAGTCACCTACCTCAGTGACTGGCAAAAGAAGAAATACTTCGGTATGCCCCCAGATAATGCTGACTGATAAAATCAATTAATAAAAACTCTGGTAGGAACACCTGGGTTGCTCAGTCAGTTGAATGGCAGACTCCTGATTTCACTCAGGTCATGATCTCAGGTCCTGGGATTGAGCCCTGAGTCTGGCTCCACTCTCAGCAAGGAGTCTGTTTGGGGTTCTATGTCTCCCTCTGTCCCTCCCCATCTTGGTGCTTGCTCTCTCTCTCTCAAATAAATAAATAAATCTTGAAAAAAAAAACCCACTGGTAAACTCTGGCACATTCTTAGACTAGGTTTTTGTGTCAGTCTCCATTTTCCTTATTCTCCTTCTGCAAGATCTTTCTTTGACATTTGGTCCCGCCATCAAAATGCCACAAATCTTTTACTAATCTACTGCTTCAAATATGACCCTGATTACACAAAAATGTCTAGTATGTTTCATGACTGCCATGTTGGGATTTCCTCTTCCCTTGCCAGTGTAGCTATTTGGACAGAAGGGTGGATCTGCAATAGTGTTTATCCAAAGTACTGAATGCATGCTATTGATGATAAATGATCCTGAGTACTACAAAAAGCAAAACTTTCACTTTATTTAAGCAATTGCTGAGTTACTTTTTTTATGTGATAGCTATGACATCAATAATATGTATCTGTATGCAAGTGTGTTAATATATATTATATACACACATCCCACACATATATACATACACACATTATACCATGTATATAAATATATGGCTAAATATATATATTTACACTGATTAAAATTCACTTATTAAATAAAAAGTAAGATAATTTAAGTTACATAAAAGTGCAATTTCTCAATTATAGCAAAGAATTCTAATGATAGCAGCTAACACCTAAAGTTCATAAAGAGGGGCACCAAGGTGGCTTAGTCAGTTAAGCATCCCTCTCTTGATTTTGGCTCAGGTCATGTCTCAGGGTTGTAAGATCACACCCCACATGGGGCACCATGCTGAGGGTGGAGACTGCTTGGGATTTTCTGTCTCCCCTTCCCTACTTTCCCCTCTAACAGGGGAAAAAAACAAAACAAAACAAACAAAAACCCACCAGAAACCACATTATACTACCTTTAGCCTACTCATCTTACAGTGTACAGTAACAATATCTGTAAGTTATATGTTGTTTGACTAATAGTCTCTGAAGAGAATATAAATGGTACAAAAGAATAGGGTACTTTGATCCTTGTTTCAAGAATATTTATTTAATCCTCATATATTTAATGTTATTCTATTGTTTATATTTTCATCCTGTTTTGTCTTTTTTTTTAAAGTTAACAGTTTTATAAATTATGTGGCATAATACAAAGGCAATCATTTTGCTATGAGATAAGGACAGAATAGATTTGTGAAATCTTGAGACACTTTTATATGCAGGTTAATGCTAAACTATCTATTAATTTAATTTCAAATTGTTGAATTTATCATTCTATACTTTCCTGGGTTCTTTCACTCATGAAAGGATGCCAGGTGATTATTGGGGTTTTGGGTTTTTTGTTTGTTTCTTTGTTTGTTTTGTTTTTCTGCCCAGTGACTTTTGTGACTGGGGCAATGGTTAACTCAATTCAATGGACTTTATTTCCTCATCAAAATGTTCATATAGCTGTAGTGCTTCAGTGAAGTATAAAGCAGCAATGAATCTGTCCAAGCATGAAGGAAAAAAACAGTAACTTCTCACAACTAAATAATATAAACAAGGTCAAGGTACTAAAATTTGGACTTTTTTTTTTCCTTTGAAAGAATAAAAACAGGGAAAACTCAGTTAAAATTAATTTGATATACTGAAAACTTATATTGCACAAATTTTTTTATACTAATTTCATGACAAAGACATTTTTATTTCAGAAAATAAATAGCTATTAAGCAACTACAAAACAAATTGGTGTAGTGTACTGAGAAGAGCATGGCTCATAGCCTGAAGGAGACTAGGTCAAAATTTCAAATTTACCAGCTAACTATCAAATTCTGTAACTCCTGATCACTGGTTCTTTATTTACAATAACAAAGTAACAATAATGACTTTGAATATCAAATTCTACAGCTCCTGATCATTGGTCCCTTTTTCACAATAACAAAATAATAATGATCTCATAAGGTTAGAAAGGATTTCTATATCTATGTATTGGCAGGCTATAAGTGTTTGAAAGCATAACAAAAAATATCCACCAATATCACCCCCTCACAAAACAAAGAGGGGAGGTAAAGATAAATAGGACCTAAGTAACTGAGTAGAATTTTCTTTTTTTTGTTAAAAATTGAATTGAGAATAAGTGGCCAATAAAGAGAAATAAAAGGCATCCAGATCTGAAGGGAAAACAGAAAACTAACTCTATTTGTAAAGAACATAACATTTATATGGAAAATCCTAAGGACTCACTATACAACCAAAATTAATAAACTCAGCAATGTCACAGAATAGAAGATCAATATAAAAGTCAACTGGATTTCTACATATTATCAATGAGCAATCTAAATATAAAATTAAGAAACCAATTTTATTTCAAATGGCATAAAAAAGAATAAAATGCTCAGGAATAATTTTAACCTAATTAAGTGCAGGATTTGTACTTAAGCAATCTTGTTGACATATTTTAAAGATGAGCCAAATAAATGAAAAGTCATCCCATGTTCATGGGTCAGAATACTTAATATTATAAAATGGCAAAATTCCCTGAATTGATCTACAGAATCAACACAATCCCTGTCAAAAATCATAGGTACTTTTTTTTGAAGAAGTTGACAAACTGATGCTAAAATTCATATAAAAATGAAAGGAACTGGCATAGCTAAAACAATGGAGAAAGAAGAAAACTTGAGAACTTAAAATTCCTGATATCAAAACCTACTCCAAAGCAATAAGAAGACAGGAGATGGGCATAAAGAAATGGAAATGAATTCAGAGTCAGAAACAACCCCTTACATTTATGGTCAACTGAATTGTAACAAATCTGCCAAGAAAATTCAGTGGAGAAAAAAAAAATGGCCTTTCAATAAATGGTACCAAAATGATTAGATATGCCCAGGCAAAACCATGAACCCTTACCTCACACCATACTCAAAAATGAACACAAAAAGAATCATATATTGAAATGTAAGATCTAACACTAAGAAACTCTTAGAAGAAACCTTGGATTAAACAATCATTTCCAAGATATAAGACCAAAAGCATAAATACTAAAAGAAAAAATGAATTAGTCTACATCAAAATTTTAAATTTTCACACTTCAAGAGAAATCATTAAGAAAGTCATAAGAAAATCCACAAAGCAGACCTATTTGCAAAACACGTATTTCACAAGGCACTTGTAATCTATAACATACAAAGAACACTAACAACTCAAAAATTTAAAAAAACATATAATTCAAAAATGGGCAAGAGCCCACTATTTTTTGAAGAGATCTGAAGAGAGTGTTCACCAGAGACAATACTGGAATAGCTAATAAACACATGAAAAGCTAACACATCAGCATTCACTAGGGAAATGTGAATCAAAACCACCATGAAATCTACATCCACAAAGAACTACAACCAATTTACATCCGCTAGAATGGCTATAAATAAAAGCAGAGACAATAACAAGTGTTGATTAGGGTGGAGAGAAGGTAAAAACTTTGCATACCACTGGAGCGACTGTAAAGTGATGCATTCATATTAGAAAAGCTTAGCAATTTCCAAATGTTAAAAAGAATTACCATATGACCTGGTAATTCCAACCCTTCATACGTGAAATTAAAATATTTCACCACACAATGATTTGGACACAAATGTTCACAGCAGCACTCTTTATAATACTCAAGTAGTAGAAACAAACTTCTGAACTAATGGCCACATTTACTTTTTCATCTGGGTGAAGAATTGTTTGCTTCTTTGTTAGTTTGTTTATTCTAAGGGGTCATGTTGTATTTGCACAATTTTAACTTTTGTTTTTGTTCTTATTGCTTTGTTTTTGGAACTCTGCAACATTTTAAGGCTTGGGAGATAAATTCAAATCAATCAAATGTATCATGTATCTAATTTCTTTCGTTGTATTCCTATCATCTTGTTTCTGAAATTATTTTTATTTTTATAGTATTTATATTCTGGTCTGTAACTGTAATCTCTTATTATTTCAATTCTATAATTAAGTAGACTTAATGCTTACCACAATTCTTATAACAAAACAAAAATCAAAAAAATAAAAGAAAACCACATTCCTTAATCATAATTTTTGATTTATCTCCTGTTTGGATTTATACTAGTGAGTTGTTTTTTCCACAGAACAATCTAAGTAAGACATCAATTGCTGCAGAGGAGAAAACTTCAACATATGGTTTCAGAAGAATGAACAATTAAAATTGATCCTAAAAAAAAAAATTTGATCCTAAAAGAAAATAAAATATCAATATTCCAGTGACCATGGCACAATACACAATTCTTTTTCAAAGAATTACCTCCCAAAAGCATCTGATCCCTAATTGTTTTATCAGTGGTATATTCAAACTTTCAAGAAATAGAAAATCTCTCTTATAGAAACTAGAAACTATTCTAGAGCACAAAAAGTGTGATTTTTTTTTTTTTTTTAAAGATTTTGTCAGAAAGAGTGCATGAAAGCAAAGGAGAACAGCAGGGGCAGAGGGAGAAGCAGGTTCCCACTGAGCAAGGAGCCCAATGTTGGACTAGAACCCAGGATCCTGGGATCATGACCTGAGCCAAAGGCAGACCCTTAACTGACTGAGCCACCCAGGCATCCCTTAGAGTGATCTGTTTTTAAACAGAGCAGAATTTATACAAGTATCAACAATGGCAGAAGTACTTATTAAATAAGCCCCCAAAGATCTTTGGGTATATCAGAATTTAACAAAGTTTAGAATCTTCTGACTAAACATTACCATTTCTACCAGAATTCAACAGCTATGGCTTGGTTGGCTGCTTCTGTACATTCTGCTATTTTCCTGAGCTAAAACTGCAGTGAAGATTAATGCTAGAGATATTTGCTTAGACTTGCTGTAAATTAGCTTGTTTCTCCTCTATTTAAGGGCATAATTGATCTAAAGTTACTCATTATTTAGCTGGTCTCTGATAAAGACTGATTTGCCTTTAATTTACATCTAATCTATGTAAAAATATCTTAAACTTTAGAGGGTTTTTTCCTTCATTGCTTTGGTTTTGATTATGACAAATGGTTAAGAAATTTTTGAATAGATATTTTGGGTGTTCTCTCCTTAGTGATAAATAAACTTGAATATCATAAAGTTATAACTTCTCTAATCCTCAATTATATTTAGTTTTTAACTTGAATTTTTTTAGAATTGAAATTAATATTTGATTTAATATCACAAATTATTTGATTAGTCTCTATTAAATAGAAAATTATTGCTAGAAAACTGCAAAAATTAAGTAAAATTTAGAAAAATGAATTTAAACATAAGACTATTTTTCAAAACAAAATATGTTAAATAGATATTTTAGAAAATACATGAATTCTATGCCATAGGGTTATTAGAAGTGATTCTATTCCTAGTTGCTATACTAACTAGTTATGGGAAATTATTACGTGGACTCAATTCTCTTTTTAGTATGATCTTCATATGATTTTCCCTATTCTTCATTGATACAGCACACAGTATGCTTTCATAATGATGTGTAGGCATCATATTTCTAAAGTAAATTATTTCTTCATGACACATAAATAAAAGTTGGTATGCTCCAAAAATTCTGCTTGCAAACTTCAGCAGTTGGATATCGAAACAAAAAAAAATTATGCTTATCGTTGAGGTTTCTCTCCTCTACCTTACTTTCAACTTTTTGCTCTTCTGCCTTGTATTCCTGAAAATTCTACAAAATTGGGTATTTTGAGCACCAAAGGTCTTTGTTCTTCAAAAACTTGAACTTCCAAAGGTTCAATTGCTTTTATCAGCTTATTCAATGTCTTTCCTAATTCTCAACACATTAACTACAGGAGGAATTTTGTATTTTATCATGATCACCTGATTTTCTTCTAGAACACTTTAACTTCCAGATAAAAATTCCAATTCCTTATCTTCTCCCCACAAGGTTTCTCACAAATGAAGATGCAAGGTTATACCTTGATTACTTACTATGAATTTTTCAGACTCTGTATTAATTAGGAACTGGATACAGCTGTTTGTAACCGAGTCCTGATGACCAAAGTTGTTGTTCGGGGTTTTTTTGTTTGTTTGTTTGTTTGTTTGTTTTTAATTAATGGTTTATTTTCTCAAGTAAAATAGTCCAGTCCAGACAGGGCAGTTCTATGAAATCATTACAGAATCAAGCTTCTATTATTGTTCTTCTCCAGCACCATCTTAAGCACACATCTTCCGCCCTTAAGGTCTTAGAGTAGCTGCTGATCTTCCAGCCATCACATTCATTTTCCAGCAGAGTCAGGGGAACAACAAACTGTTCTCACATCCAAGTGACAGCCCTTTCAAGAGCTATTCTGGAAACCCCACCCAATGGTTTTCATTTGGATCTCATTAGTCACTCCTCATGGCAACTGAGGAGGGGAAGTATCTTCCAGCTGACCACTGCTCCAAAGGAGATCCATTATTACATTTTTGTGGGGGGAGGGTTATGCCTAGATAGGCACCTATATTTCTGAATTATCAGATTTGTATAAATCTGATCTCCACATATGCAATAGTCAAGCTACTTTCTATTAATCTTATTTGGTGCGTTTTTCTTAGAATTAAAAAAAAGGGGGTGGCGCCTGGGTGGCTCAGTATTTGGGTGTCTGCCTTCGGCTCAGGTCACAATCTTGGGGTCTGGGATAGGGCCCTGCATCGGGCTCCCTGCTCTGCAGGGAGCCTGCTTCTCCCTCTCTTTCTGCCCCTGCCCTTGGTCATAGTCTCTGTCTTTCTCTCACCCCTCTCCCTTTCTCTCTCCCTCTCTCTCTCAAATAAATAAAATCTTGGTTTTATTTTATAAAAAATTTTTATTAAAAAATTTATAATTTATAATTATAAAAAATTATAAAAAAAATTTTTTAAAAAGAATTTAAAAAAGTATTTGCTTTTATAAACTTTTATTCAAAGTTTGCCATTTTATTGTCACTTAGCTAGTAGTTACATAATCTTGTTATAAAGACAGCATAATATAGGAGCTTCCAGACCACCTACTATTCCCCACAATCATCTTCACATGAACACACATGCACACGCGCACACACACACACTGTGTGGATTAGTTCTTTATTATATGGGTGACTCTTACTCATCAGTCTTGGTGGTGGTTAGGAAGATAAGAGAAAGAAAAAAATATTTTAGAGAGACTAATATAAAACTGGTCTTTGAAAATGTTATTTTAAACATCTCTTCAGTTTAACTTTTAAATCTATGAGAAAATTATTTTGTCCATCTAGAATGTCCAGAGAAATTTGCAGTTTACAAGTCTTTCTTTGCTTCAAAAAAATGCATCTTAGGAGAGGACACTTAAATCTACCTCAAACAGGATCAAAAGTTCGTAGTAAATATTTTGTTTGTGATTTTACCTTGAAAGCAAATCAAACAATATTAAACTATGATTTATCAATATTGAACAAAATTTCATTTTAACTGCAATTGTTTACTTAAAGGAAAGCAAAGAATATTTCACGTCTATTGTTCTTCCTTACATACATTTTTCTTTTTTTTTTTTTTAAAGATTTTATTTATTTACTTGACAGATGGAGATCACAAGTAGGTAGAGAGTCAGACAGAGAGGAGGGGGGAGCAGGCTCCCTGATAAGGAGAGAGCCTGATGCGGGGCTTGATTCCAGGACCCTAAGATTGTGGGACTCGATCTCAGGACCCTGAGATCATGACCTGAGCAGAAGTCAGAGGCTTTAACCCATTGAGCCACTCGGGTGCCCCTACATACATTTTCTTATAAGATTTATGAGTGTTGCATGACAAGTAGCTTTCACCTAACATTTGACTTTCACAGTGTAGATATAAAGAGGAAGGCTTTGCAACATATATATGAACATTTCATCAATCTTCTTAAAGGCTTCTTAAATATATATTTAACATTTTTAAAAGTACAGAAAAAAATTAAGATATTTTACAAAGAGGCATGAACTACATCCCAGACTTAGCAAATATTAAAATTTTGCTCTATTTTCCTCAGGTATATTTTATAATAAAGCATGATAGACAAAATCTTTTTTGGTTTTTATACATTCAATATGTATAGATTCATAAAATATATGTCAGTGTTCTTATTACATCTTTGTATAAATCTTTTGTATTTCTATAACTTACTTTTAAACCTAATATCATTTTTGAGATCTTTATTAATACCTAAATTTTGTTTGCTTATTTCATCATATATATAACATCCCATTACATGAATATTCCACAATTATTCATGTTTGCTGATGCAGAAATTAACATCTTTTACACAAAGATGTTTACATAGGTTTCTGTAAGATACACATTCAGATCTAGGATTGCTACTATATTGTCATAAAATCTTGACATTCTGACTTTGATTTTTGCAAATTTCTCTCTAAGATGACTATACCAGTTTATAGCTCTGCCATCAGGGTAAGATCATTCCTATCTTCCCAAATACTCATCAGGCTTGATATTTTATCACCCTTTTAATGTTTGCAAATCTGATGGGTTTGAAATGGTATCTCCTTAGTGTAATCTGCATAAACATTAATGTTTACTTCTACAAAATGTATCTAAAATTATGATATAACCTTCTGCTGTTGTACTTTTTGTCTTATTGATTTATAAAAGCCATTATTAATTTAGAATACAATTACTTGCCTGTGAATGTATTAATAATAATTTGCTACAGATTAACTGTCCTTCAGGTTTTTTGACCTCTATATTTAAATATACACAAAATATTTTAAGTACCCTGTATGTTAATCGTGAAACATTTAAAAGTATAATGACCACCTGTGAATTCACCACCAGAACACTTTTTTTTAAATGTACAAACCATACTCTGGTTTCTCTTCAGATCGCATAAATCTTTAGCCATTCAAATGTACAAACCATGAGAGACTATGGACTACAGAAAACAAACTGAGGGTTCCAGAGGGAAGCGGGGTGGGAAGATGGGTTAGCCCCAGTGATGGGTATTAAGGAGGGAACAGACTGCATGGACCAGAACACTCTCAATGCTTGCATCCCTTTTCCCTATCCCATAGCCTGTCTTCTCCAAAACTACTCTCTTTTTTGTGTGTAACATTCCCTTACTTTTTTAAAATGTTCTTTAATCACCTGTAGTAATGCTTAAATTTTATTTTTAAATTGTGCTTCTGTACTCTTCCATTATTTCCACGTATTTTCCTGGGTATGCTGTTTTCATTGAACATTATATTTCTAAGATATATCCATAGGGTGGAGAATTTGTTTGTGCTGCCTGTTATTTCTGATGGTTCTTAAAAGTAGTGTACCTTGTTTTGTTACTGTGTGTGGCTAACTTAAACTACTTACTGTACATTTGTGTTGGAAACAATGTTTGCAGAAATAATTTAAGATCCAGAACAACAGCCTTATCTTCTGGAGTTTCTTTCTTTCTGGCCTGCAGTTAGAGGGGCTGCTAATTCAGAGCCACATCACCCCAGTATTAGATAGAAGTTTTCCTCAACAGCCAGGTGATGAGAAACTAAACTTCAAATTCTTCTGAGGTCTAGTAAACAGTTTATTGTCATTTGGAAAGCATAAGACATTTGGGATTCTAGCTCAAAGTGAATGGTGGTCAGATAGTGATAAAGTGAGTCAAGTTCTCAGGATGTAAAATTTAAAGCACTCACTCAGGGCGACAGATGTAGACAGCACCCTTAGAAGACTACAGGCTTCGGAAAGACTAACCCCTAAAAGATAGCAAAGTATAGTCTATAAATATGCAAATTTATTATTTTCAAGTGTATATTCTGTTTTCCTAGCATTTTTTATCAAGGAGTCAACAAGTATTTTTTAATGCTTTACTATATTACATATCCCACGTTCTGAAGAAATCGGTCAATCCATTTACAATCTCCTTATTTTCTTCCATTGATTTTTTTTCTTCCCCTTGATTCCTGAGAAAATACCATACTTTAAAAAATATCATAATCTTTTTCTCCCAGATGAAGAAATCCCTCTTTAATGTTGCCAAACTTTTGAAAGAATAAAGATGGTAGAATACCAAACTCCATGTAACATTAAATTGATCATCTATTACAGTTTCATATGGACTATTTTTTAAAAATGTTTTATTTGAATATAGTTGCTATACAGGGTTACACTAGTTTCAGGTATACAACACAGGGATTGGACCAGTCTATACATTTTGCCATGCTCACCACAATTTTAACTACCATGTGTCACCATACAATGCTACTGAATAGTGTTGATTCTATTCCCTATGCTGTGCTTTTTATCCCTGCGACTTACTCATTCTGTAACTGGAAGCATATATTTCCCACTCCCCTTTCCCCATTTTTTGCCCACTCCCCACCCATCACACCTCTGACAACCATCAGTTTGTTCTCTGTATTTCCTACTCTGTTTCTGGTTTTTGTTTATACATTTGTTTGTTTGTTTTTTCATTTCTACTTATGAACGAAACTATATGGTATTTGTCTTTTTCAGTCTGACTCATTTCACTTAGCATAATATTCTCTATGTCTGCACATGTTGCAAATGGCACAACGTCATCCTTTTTATGGCTGCATAATATTCCATTGTGTGTGTGTGTGTGTGTGCATGTTGTGTCTGTGTGTGTCTATGTCTGTGTGTGTATATCTCACATCTTCTTTATCCATTCATCTATCCATAGACACTTAGGTGGCTTCCATACCTTGGCTATTGTAAATAATGCTGCAATAAACACTAGGATGTATATATAAATAACCACCAATAGTGGAATTATTGAATCATACGGTATTTCTATTTTCACTCTTTTGAAAATAGAGTATTTTCTATTACTCTATTATACTATTACAATATGGAATTTCCATAATGTTTTCCACAGGGCTGTGCCAATTTACATTCCTACCAACAGTGCTCAAGTGTTCCTTTTTCTCCACATCCTCAACAATACCGGTTTAGTTTAGCCATTCTGACAGGTGTCAAGTGATATCTCATTGTGGTTTTGATTTGCTTTCATCTGACGATGAGTGATGTTAAATATTTTCATGTACCCATTAGCCACCTATATATTTTCTTCAGAAAAATATCAACTTTTTCAGATAAATAGTTTTTGGTCTCAAAGATTTCCTTGTTGCTTTCTGTTCTCAATTTCATTGATTCCTATTTTTATTATTTTCTTCCTTCAACGTGCTTTGAGTCTAATAAGTTCTTCTTTCCCTAGTTTTTTTAAGGTACGAGTTTATTATACTTATTTGAGATCAATTTTTTAAAGAAAACTCTAACTTATTTATTTTCTGTACTTTTATTGACTAGTCTTTTTCTACCAAATCTTCCCCTTTAAATGGTTTGAATATGACTGGGGAAGTGTTAGGACCCCATTTTTATTAGCTTGATATCCTCTTACTGCAACACATGAAATTAACTTTACAACAAGTTTGCATCAAACTTTGTATGTTTAGAACTGAAGTTATGTTGCCTTGATGGGCAGTCAGAGATGCTAGTGATAAATGCAAATTTAAGACTGGGTAATTCAACAGGTTTGTCTTAAAAGCTGCACTTAGGCTGATCATTCAATGTTCTACTTTCCCACAGGTATTCTATGTGTTTTCTAGGAAAAATGGATTAAAACAAAACTAAACTCCACAGTAACACACACAAGGACTAAGTGAAGCAGAATGTGTTTATAAAATGCTGGTGCAGTGAAAATTCCCTTAACTGGTATTACTAGAAGGGGATCTAACATCTCAGGGTTAGATCAGACCATTTGGAAATACATGTAGAGGTTTGATCAGACCATTTGGAAAGAACTTTTAAGCTGTCATTATATGACTCTATGAAGGTATTTATAACTTACATAGGTTTTTTCTTTTATACTTACTTTCAATTGAGGGCAAGGTTTAAAAGTGTTTACCCTTAGCTAACTGATTTGCCTCTCTCTTGACCAGCCTCATCTCATGTATACAGGTGCAAATAGCTCATATTTTCCCTCCCATAAATTTTACATGTGCGCGTGCACACACACACACACACCAAACACACACACACACACACACACACAGCATAGTACAGTTTACTCAAGTCAGAGATAAATGCCAAATACCTAAGCAGAAAACATCCTTAAGTAATAAAAATTAAAAAGCAGTATAAACAGAGAGCAGCAAGCATTTTACTTAGCACACTATAGTAATTATCTCATTTAACCCTCATAAAAAGCTTGTACATAGGTTCCATTTTATTGGTATTCCGTAAATGAGAAAATTATACTTAGATTAGTTAACTGGGCAAAACAACTAAGCAGACAGGGTTCCTTTATGCTGTAAGCTGAAAAAGCTTTCTCATTTTTTTTTTACTCATAAAATTGCAAATCACCCTCTCATTTTCAGTTTTCCACTGGCAAATGAATGAAAAGAAACTTCTGTTTAAATCAGATCATTGAAAATACCATTGTGTAAATCTACTGCTTGCTCAGTATCAGATTCTGAGAATATGTATATCGAAGCTCTCCAGTGCCCTTGAGTTTTTGCATCCAGGGGAATACTCACAGAATATGAAGTATCAGGAGAATTTAAACATGCTGACCTAAGTGACCAATTTCCTAATCTGCCTGTGCTGCTGGTGTGAGGGAAGTTCATGAAAGTCATGGAGAAGAGAAATAGAGCAAACACAGGGAGGCTAAAACAGAGAAGAAGAAAAGAGGTAGCTAATGGCAGTCTCCTCATCAAGTTTTTATGCATTCCTTGCCTTTTCCTTCTTTTTTTTTTTTTTCTTTTTTAAGCTCTGCACCTTTGGTAACTGTCGAGTATTATATTATCTCCATTCAAGCCACTTCATAAATTAAATCCCTCCCTCCCACCTCCCACCACACAGGAGGATTAGCGTTTTATCTAAGAGTGCTACTCCTGGAAAAAGACAAGATAAAGGGGGAGAAGAGGACCAAGAAAAAGCCTTACAACATTAAGGCAGGTCCACCTTTTTATCTAATGTTTTACATTTTTCTTTTGATCGGACAGGCAGTGAATATTCCTAGCCAGCACCTCACAGCCTGTCAACACTCTAATACTTCATAATTTATAAAACAGCTTTCTTCCCCCAAAAGCTCAATATGCTTTACAGATATCTTATTGATGCTCACAATATTCCTTCAGGGAACTCAGGCGACAAGAATTATTATGTGTTTTCTAGGACGGGGGAAAGACTGAAACAACAAGGATCCATTATCACTAGTGAGTTACGGACAACTATGAACTTTAGATCTAATGCTGTTACCTCCCTGACAGTGCTGGCTATAAAAGGGAAGGAAAATGGGTGAGTCCTGGCACTCAGGAGCTCAGGACCTCACAGGGAAGCAGGGAAGGCTGGTGCCTATCCCATCTCTAGACTAGGATGTCTAGTTGTCAACGCCAACTGAACATGGTGTCCAAAAAAATATCCTTGATTTTCTCCCTACAACCACTTCTTTTTTGGTTATTCTCATCTCAGTACAGGACTATGATCCCCCAGTTGGCCAGGCCACCAAACTGTCAGTCACCCCTTGTTGTTCCTTTTCTCTGCCTTCCCTCATTTGCAAGTTCAATCCAAGATTGATTCTCAAAAAATTCATTTCTACCCCTCTCTTTGGTACCGGTAATTCGAGATTTATTGCCATCATCCACTCTAATAGTCGGGTCATCAGAGAAAATTGGAAAACTTCCCACATCTACTACTCTAGTGCCCTGGTGTTATTTAGGATTAACAGCATCGTCACCCTTCAGATGACTGCAAAACCCTCCATTCTCCCATTCTTTGTCTCCCTTTACTACAGTCCACTTTTAACAAAGCAGGAAGAGTCATCGCTGGAAAAATGCAATTGTAACTTCTATCCATTACACATGTAAGTGGTTAAAATAAATTAATTCCAGTAGTTTCATTAGAAAAGAAATCCCTTAATTCATAGTCCTATCACACTTCTCAGAGATAATCACTTTCAATTCATCTGTTATTTATCTCTGTGCATGAGTCGTATAAATATGTATATAACATGCTTCTTCTTTTCTCCCAAAAAGGATATATTTGGCTTTCTTCTAAAAAACACTGTACTGATGAATACAGAGCACATTTTGATAAACACTATAATGAACATGATTTTATAAAGGTAGCTGTCATCTTAGGAGGGTTGTGAGCTGAGGACAGAGACTGCTTAAGCATTGTTGGTTCTAAACCATTTACTGAAAATTATGTAATCCTTGACTGAACATTAACATGGCTACTTAGCACTATGTTACTCAGCTTCCTCCTCTGTGGGTAGTCATGAGAGTCCTAAATGCAGGAAGCAAACTTTCTCACGTCTTAAATCTCTAATAAACATTTTTTCACAAAGTAGAACACTGAGTCTAGTTGTAGGCAAAGGCAATCACGATACTCACACTACTTCTTGATTTTTCATTTGAAGGAATTATTTCTATTTACCTCCGTCTAAGGAAAATGACAATTTGGCTCTTACCATTCCCCTCCAGAAACCACACATTCAATTTCTATGCCTTCCTCCTCCTGACATATTTTATCTAATTTTGGTTATGTATAGATATAGCATTTATATTGTGACTGCATGAAAGCTACTCAGAACCAAGCTATTGCATATTTAGTTATTCTTGACACTTATAATAAATTTAACCCTCACTCTTCTCCACCTGTGAGATTCTTCTTCAATACATTTGCACACATTACATACTTTCTCAATTGCATCTTTTTTTTCTTAAAGAGATTTCTATCGCTTCTTTCTTCTCACCTATTCTATCTAAACCAGCTGGCCTTTAAACCTCATTCACAGAGAGCATTCTGACATCCGTCTTCATTATCATCTGGAAGATTCTTGTTGCTACACTTTTTTTTTTTAATAAATTTTATTTTTTTTAAATATATATTTTTACCCCAGGGGTACAGGTCTGTGAATCGCCAGGTTTACACATTTCACAGCACTCACCATAGCACATACCCTCCCCAATGTCCATAACCCCACCCCCCTATCCCAAACCCCCTCCCCCCATCAACCCTCAGTTTGTTTTGTGAGATTAAGAGTCACTTATGGTTTGTCTCCCTCCCAATCCCATCTTGTTTCATTTACTCTTCTCCTATTCCATTAAACCCCCATATTGCATTTCCTCTCCCTCATATGAGGGAGATGATATGATAATTGTCTTTCTCCGATTGACTTACTTCACTAAGCATGATACCCTCTAGTTCCATCCATGTCATCGCAAATGGCAAGATTTCATTTCTTTAGATGGCTGCATAGTATTCCATTGTGTATATATACCACATCTTCTTTATCCATTCGTCTATTGACGGACATCTAGGTTCTTTCCATAGTTTGGCTATTGTAGACATTGCTGCTATAAACATTCGGGTGCACGTGCCCCTTCGGATCACTACGTTTGTATCTTTAGGGTAAATACCCAGCAGTGCAATTGCTGGGTCATAGGGTAGTTCTATTTTCAACATTTTGAGGAACCTCCATGCTGTTTTCCAGAGTGGTTGCACCAGCTTGCATTCCCACCAACAGTGTAGGAGGGTTCCCCTTACTCCGCATCCTTGCCAGCATCTGTCATTTCCTGACTTGTTCATTTTAGCCATTCTGACTGGTGTGAGGTGGTATCTCATTTGTGGTTTTGATTTGTATTTCCCTGATGCCGAGTGATATGGAGCACTTTTTCATGTGTCTGTTGGCCATCTGGATGTCTTCTTTGCAGAAATGTCTGTTCATGTCCTCTGCCCATTTCTTGATTGGACTATTTGTTCTTTGGGTGTTGAGTTTGCTAAGTTCTTTATAGATTCTGGATACTAGCCCTTTATCTGATATGTCGTTTGCAAATATCTTCTCCCATTCTGTCAGTTGCCTTTTGGTTTTGTTTACTGTTTCCTTTGCTGTGCAAAAGAATTTGATCTTGATAAAATCCCAATAGTTCATTTTTGCCCTTGCTTCCCTTGCCTTTGGCGATGTTCCTAGGAAGATGTTGCTGCGGCTGAGGTCAAAGAAGTTGCTGCCTGTGTTCTCCTCAAGGATTTGGATGGATTCCTTTCTCACATTGAGGTCCTTATCCATTTTGAGACTATTTTCGTGTGTGGTGTAAGGAAATGATCCAATTTCATTTTTCTGAATGTGGCTGTCCAATTTTCCCAACACCATTTATTGAAGAGGCTGTCTTTTTTCCATTGGACATTCTTTCCTGCTTTGTCGAAGATTAGTTGACCATAGAGTTGAGGGTCTATTTCTGGGCTCTCTATTCTGTTCCATTGATCTATGTGTCTGTTTTTGTGCCAGTACCATGCTGTCTTGATGATGACAGCTTTGTAATAGAGCTTGAAGTCCGGAATTGTGATGCCACCAACTTTGGCTTTCTTTTTCAATATTCCTTTGGCTATTGGTGGTCTTCTCTGGTTCCATATAAATTAGGATTATTTGTTCCATTTCTTTGAAAAAAATGGATGGTACTTTGATAGGAATTGCATTAAATGTGTAGATTGCTTTAGGTAGCATAGACATTTTCACAATATTTATTCTTCCAATCCAGGAGCATGGAACATTTTTCCATTTCTTTGTGTCTTCCTCAATTTCTTTCATGAGTACTTTATAGTTTTCTGTGTATAGATTCTTAGTCTCTTTGGTTAGGTTTATTCCTAGGTATCTTACAGTTTTGGGTGCAATTTTAAATGGGATGGACTCCTTAATTTCTCTTTCTTCTGTCTTGTTGTTGGTGTAGAGAAATGCAACTGATTTCTGTGCATTGATTTTATATCCTGACACTTTAATGAATTCTTGTACAAGTTCAAGAAGTTTTGGAGTGGAGTCTTTTGGGTATTCCACATATAGTATCATATCATCTGCAAAGAGTGATAGTTTGACTTCTTCTTTGCCAATATGGATGCCTTTAATTTCCTTTTGCTGTCTGATTGCTGAGGCTAGGACTTCTAGTACTATGTTGAATAGCACTGGTGATAATGGACATCCCTGCCGTGTTCCTGACCTTAGCGGAAAAGCTTTCAGTTTTTCTCCATTGAGAATGATATTTGCAGTGGGTTTTTCATAGAGGGCTTTGATAATATTGAGGTATGTGCCCTCTATCCCTACACTTTGAAGAGTTTTGATCAGGAAGGGATGCTGTACTTTGTCAGCATCTGTACTTTTCTTGTACTTTTCAGCATCTATTGAGAGTATCATATGGTTCTTGTTCTTTCTTTTATTAATGTGTTGTATCACATTGATTGATTTGCGGATGTTGAACCAAACTTGCAGCCCTGGAATAAATCCCACTTGGTCATGGTGAATAATCCTTTTAATGTACTGTTGAATCCTACTGGCTAGTATTTTGGCAAGAATTTTTGCATCTGTGTTCATCAAGGATATTGGTCTGTAGTTCTCTTTTTTGATGGGATCCTTGTCTGGTTTTGGGATCAAGGTGATGCTGGCCTCCTAAAATGAGTTTGGAAGTTTTCCTTCCATTTCTATTTTTTGGAACAGTTTCAGGAGAATAGGAATTAGTTCTTCTTTAAATGT
>NW_022631656.1:0-37944 GCF_010015895.1 Lontra canadensis
TTCCTGCCTCCAGCTGCCAGGGGGGACAACCAGCCAGCAGCAGGAGGGTGCAGTATCCCAGCTTTTCCATTCTCTCTTCTCCTCACTCTCCTCTCTTTTTTTTCTTGAGTAGCTCTATTTCCCCTCCCTCCCCCCTCCCCCCTCTCCCCCTCTCCCCTTCTCCCTGTCTCTCTGTCTTGTCTCTGGTGTTTGTCTCTGGGAGGAACTGGGGCTGCCTGCTTGGAGTTTGTTGTGGGGGGGGAGGGAGGGGGAGGGGAGGGGTGTGTGGGAGGGAGGAGGGAAAGGGGGGGGGTTCTCGTCAGGACCCCTCAGTCAACTTGAGATTTGAGCAATAACTTCCCCTTCGGGGCGCCCCCCTGCGTGCCCTTCCTATTCCTCCCCCCCCTAAAAAAAAGACAATGGAAAAACCTTGTCTCCCCCTTCCTTCCCTCTGCCCTCCACCCCTCCCCAGGATAAATTGGAAGTAAGTTTATGAGCAGCCTCGGGAGCCTGGGCGCTGAGTGCAGGGCCGAAGCGGGTGACAGAGGCGGCGCGCCGGGGGTGGCGGGGAGGGGGCGTCACATTGTCCCGGCGGGGGGGCCGGGGAGGGGGCCGCGGGCGGGGGCGGGGGGCGCGTAGCCTCGTCCGCCCCCTCGGCTGTCCCTCAGCCCGGGGATGGTCGTCTCGGGCCCTTCACCACCCTGCCCCCCCCCCCCTCGGGATGCTGTCGGGGGGAAGTTTTTATTATGATTATTTAATTAATTAATTAATTTTTTTTTTTTTTTTTGAAAACCATCTTGTTTGGTGACTGAGGGATCTGGTTTTTAAAAAAAAAAGCTGCGGCTGCTGACGCTGCCGGGCCCGAGTGTGTGTGTGTGTGTGTGTGTGTGTGTGTTGGTGCATTTGTCTTGGGTGGCCGGAGCAGCGTTGGGGAAATTCCGCTTATTCTTCTTCTTCTGCAACTTGTTATTCCGGAGAGTCTGCCTGCACCCCTCACCCCGGGGCCGGCCCTCCCGCACTCGCCCCCGCCGTCCGCGGCCGCGGGGCGCCCCCGGGACCCCGCGCGGGCAGAGGCCGGCAGGCCGCTCCGAGAGGGGCCGCGGCCGCCCCTCCCCCGCCCGCGCCCCCGCCGGGGGGAGGGGCGCGCGGAGTGGGACTCTTTCCGTTTGGTCCAGCCCCGTCGTGCACGCAGTTCCCAACACTTCTCGTCATCCTCTCTTTGGTCTCTTTATTCTGCTGAGCGGTGCTGTTAGGATTTCTTTTTTTCCCCTGACCACGTTCGCGATGGTGGGTAGCAGCAAGGTGGCCCTGGTAGGGGAGGGGTTGATATCGAGATTGGGCACCGGGGGAAGAATGTCTCGTTTCAACTTTGTCTGTGGCTTGCACCCCCGGAGAAGGCCACACGCCGGTTGTAGGGTGCAGATGTGCTGAGAGTGATTTCTAAGTAGTTGAGTTGTTGAGATGAGGGTACGACTGCTAATGGTAGGCAGGTTTTGTTTTCATTGGTGAATCTGGTGTCATCATATTCGGGGCATATGTTGAAATATTCTTTGTTTAGGTCTTGAAGTAGAGGATCTCACTCTGCACGTCCACATTGTGTTGTTTTTAAATGATGTCTGCAAGTGTGGCATCCTAGAATTTCAAATGTGAGTTAAGGTCCGGGCGTGTGTGGGCCTCAGCATTGGCCTTGACACTGAACTTTGTGGCTGTGTTTTGGATTTCAGAGATTTGCCCCATAGCTGGGGTGCAAGCTGTGCATTTTTTGTTAATAGTAGGTGTCAGGAATGTAGATGTTTAAGCTGGGGACATTAAAGGGAGAGCATTCCTGTATTAATAATTGATAGCTGAGTATTAGAATCAGATTAATTTGGGTTGATGAAAGTTTTTTTGTTTTGTTTTGTTTTGTTTTTCAAAAGCAGCTGTGCACTCTAGGAAGGAAGCCTTTCCATAGGCACACTTTATAGGGGTTTTTTAGGGTAGGAAGCTGGAATATCTCCTTTTGGAGAGGATACTAATCAACATCTCTGGCTTCATTGAGGGCCTGGTAAGGGGACTGAAATTGGGGCTAAGACATCTAAGTGTACTTTTCAGTGTTGATGTTGTTTGTTTACATCTGGTGTTTATCACATTTGGGCACTAGAAATAAATAGGGCAGTTTTTCTTTTTTTTTGAAGAGTAGCCCCCCCCCCTTTTTAAGTTTCATGATTTACTTGATTTCACAGCATTGTAGGAAACTGTTACTACATTTTTACTGGAAATACTATTATTCATTTTGAGTTTGGTAAGTTCTTTCTATTCTTTTTTTCTATCTTCACTTGTGTATGGAATCTACATTGTGGGCTTAAAGCTAGCTTATTAGGGACTATTTAAAATGTCTGAAAACTACATTTTAAAATACCAAGACATATTTGATGGTAAAGAAATTTTTGTGTGCACTTATACTCCCGTTTATAAAAAAATTTCTGTACTTAAAACTTCTGTAGATGGACAACTGTTCTTTAAAGGAGCATAGTAATAGTGCAGAAAATTCTCTAAACACAAACTTCCAGCTAATATGTTAAAAATATTCCAGGTATTTTTCTTTATGTCAGACTTTTGCTTTTGCTAACATAATGGTATTTGCAATATGACTGGCATTGCTTGGCTGGCCATAATAAAGTCTTTTGCTTGAGTGCTTTTGATGGCTTTTTAAGGTAGTTTTTAGATAATTTTGCAAGCTTTATTTAAGCATGTTGCCCTTTGGACTCAGGCAGGTCTTATGGAACCAGAATAGTAATAGATTAAAAAGACTCCTACCTATGCCAGATTTTCTTTTTAAGAGGTATAAGTGATGGATGGGCCCTATTTCTTTTAAGCTTTGAAGGGTCCATCCTTTTTCCCATTCAGTCATCTGGAAGGAGCTGCCTCAGAAACTCTTCTTCTGCTTACATGAAGAACTCTAAATGCTATCCAGCAGGAGGTGCTACAACAAGATAAAGCCAATCTCTGAATTTTGAGGGTCTTGCTACTTATTACAGTTCTCTTAGCTTCAACTTAGCAACAGGATAAACGCCTTAAAGTTCCAGAAAGATTTTAAGTAAGTCCATTTAAAAGTCCATTAATAAATTACGTTTGCAATTTGAAACTGAAATCTTTGATTGCTTTTACCTGCTTACCATATTATACAAAGTAGATTTGTTATCGTGGTAGCTTAAGAATGCCACACTTAGCTACAGAGTGCTGTTACAATTATTTAGATGTGGAGTTAGTCTTGTATTGGTGAGTGGGGAGTTGAACACATACGTGAAAAGATGGTGTGCAGTGCCTATAAACAAAAGAAGTTGGTGTGATGGTTTTGTGTCATCCCTGTAGTATAAATACAAATAGGATATAGAGATATGAGATTTTGGACAGGGAAATGCTGTATGGAAAAAAAATTTGATTCCTTGTGTTTTTTTCCTCACATCTATAGACAGTGATCCTAATAGATAAATTCTTAGGCACTCAGCTTTACAAATATATGTCATTGATGTATTTGAGTTGGCCTCCAAAGACTGAGATTCTCGAACTGTAAGTAAAGTTATATCTGTGAGTATAGGTCATTGCTGAGATGTCCCTTAGTAACACTTAACAATAACTGCATAAAGATGAAAGTTAGTTTCATAGCATTTACAGCACATGCTCCTTTGAAACTCTGTTAGTTCAGGAGAATTGATTTATCCCTGGGAATATCATGCTACTTCGGTGCTTGTAAAGTTTTGTATCAAAGTTTTAGAAACTTTAGGAATGTGTAGAAAATTTGATGAAGCTGCTTTGAATTTTGTCAGTTTTCTAGGCATAATACTGTACTTTTTTTTCCAGTAAGATCAAATGAGATAATACATGTGAAAGTTCTTTGTAAATTGTCAGAAACCTCAACAGATGTTGAGATAGGTAGCTAATTAATACATAGACAGAAATGTCTGTCTTTAAAATGTTAGCGTTCTCCACATCATTTGGGAAATGAGCACATTAAAAGTGTACCCCCAACACTTCATGGATTTTTTTAAAATGCTACTGTGGTTACCAAAAAGCTCTTTGTTACAGTTTTGAAGCTTTGTTTAAAAAATGCCGTGGAGGCAGTTTCTCATAATTCAAAAAAAGAGATCATTTTTCTTTTTGTAGATCTTATGAAATGTATATTCCCCCATTAAAATTTTTCTTCATTTCTTTATTGATGTGATAGTAGTTGATTTTAGTGAATATTTAAGTTCCAGAATCTTTCTATAGGCTCTCATTAACACACAGAGTAACAGATGTCACAGTTAAGGTTTTGATTGTTTTCAGTGAGTCTGCTAACTTCCTGAAAAATTCTTACTAAGTAAAGCTTTCAAGCTTGTTTCAAAGTGAAGATGTGTATCTGTATGTATTAGTATTAGGTACATGGGTATATCATTTTGTTTTTCTCTTTTAGGGGGATGCATGAGGAAATGACTACTCAAATCTAGAAGAGTGCACTGAAATATTTTTGTGTAAAAATAACCCAAAAGTTTAAAACTTGGAGCCTTGATTTGTGGCTTTTTTAAAAGACTCTGCTTGCAAATTTGGACTAAAATAAAATAAAATACAGATAATTGGGAGTCCCTGTGTTTATGAGCATATCAAAAGGTTTAGTTTTAGTCTTACATTTTAGAAGCTACTGCTCTTTATGAAATAGCCCCTTTAATTAGAAATTAAATATAGAAACTTGTTTCTGTGTGCAAGTGAGAAAAACATTTAACTGTTTAAATAAGAATGAAACCTCTCAGGGTAGTATTAACTTTTTCATCCTATGGACACTGAATACTAAAGTTGGTTTTGGTTTTTTTGTTGTTGTTTTTTTGAGGAAATACGGAAGTTAAGGTTATAGTAATGTGCTTTTAAATTTTGTGTTCTTGGTATTTTATTGCTGAAAGCTTTTGTATTTAATAGCTATTCAGAGGGAGAAAAGGCAGGGATTAAAGTTTTTGGTCTCTAACCTTTTGCAGAATTCCTTTATATCTATATTCAGGCCTGATTTCTTAAAATCTTTCTGAACGTTCATGTTAATTTGTGCTAGGAAATAGTCACGATATTTGTTGACTTCTCAGGAACTTTTATACTTGGGCTTTTTTGTAGGCCTTAAGTATTCTTTAGGAGCACAGCAATATATTTTAATCACTTTAACTTTACCTGGTGTGTATTTTTGCTGCTTTGAGGGGTTTTTTTTTTTAAGGAGGTAATATGCTAACCCTGCTTTAAATTTATTGTAGATAATTACTTTTAAAATATCATATGTTTTCTTGTTGGTGTGTTTGTATGTACATGTGGCTGTGCTATTTTGTAGGCTTTCCTATAATTCTTGTGTGTGAAATTTCTGGAGTTAACTTTTGTGAAAATGTTGAAGTGGACTTTTAGAGATAACTTTTATATTACTTGTCTGTTAGTTCACGTTAAACTGGGGGTGGTGGTGAACTCTTCCACCACATTTAGAGATCATAGGTGAGGTTCAGTCAACCTTTAGGTATTCTACAGCAACTTTCTCACACTAGACACTTGTGTGGCAGTTTGAATAACTTTTGATATAATAACAGAACATTTTGATATAATAACAGTTTGAATAACTTCTCTCCCTCCAGTACATTGCAAGTCTTCCCCCTGTTTAAAAAAAAAAAAGGTCTCTGTTGAAGGAAAGTATTCTTTTCTATATTTTGGAATCATCTATCAAATGTTTTCTGGTTTTTTAAATAGACAAAAAAGTGAACCGGTAATATGGAGATAGGAAGGCGATGGGGCCTAACAGGTTGGTGATCTAGGCTTTATTTTGACTCTGTGGGCCTAGGGGACAAAAAATAACTTAAACACAGAAGCCAGAAAGATGGGGTTTGTTTTATTGTTTTGGCTGCATTGAGGATACAAACTGTCAGTACTTGAGGAGAAGGAGCAGCAGAAAGGAATTGATTTTTTTCTGCTGCAGATCCAAGTATTGTTAACCATGTGCATCTCTGAAGCAGCATACTTACAAATCAAACAGTAGTTGATTCTTTCACTCAATTAACAGTCGAGCCCTAGACAGGTTTTTTTAAGATTTTAAATAAGTATCAAAAACTTCAGAGTAATGACAATAATTTCCTGATAAAAGTGGGTGATAGTAACCATGGCAACTGTTATCTGGCCTTATGGCCAGTATGTTGTATTGATGAAGTCTCAGATCCTGTAGTAGCCTGTCACTTTTATGGTGAAATGTAGTAACATGTGTTGCAGGTGATTTTTAGCTGGATTGTGTTAAATTTGTGTGCCAGCTTATCTTTCCTTGTTAGGAATTTCTTGGACCATATTCCACAGCATGTTTGTGAAGGTGCTGTTGCCTGAAAATAACCCACCACCTGTGTTAGGCCTCCTGATGCAGATTGCACTTAGTTCTTTCCCAGCCTCCTTCCTCAGTCTTGCAGAAAATAGGGGTGTGCGTAGAAACTATATATACATAAATAACAGCTCAAAGTTATCTATCTGGACACGTTATTGATAGTTTAAAAAAAATCTTTTGGATGAGAGAAATGGGAATATTTTTTTTCCTCCAAGTGTTCTTTCTGGAAACCTGTGTGTGTGTGTGTGTGTGTGTGTGTGAGAGAGAGAGAGAGAGAGAGAGAGAGAGAAACGAGGGTTTAGGAGCGGAGGGCATAGATATTGAGTAAGGACTTGACAAAAGAGAAACTTAAGTATTAATTGTTTTTGTGTGTGTGGTGGTGTTATGTGTACCTATTACTGTAAGAATGTTTTTCTTAGTCGACATTATTAGAGTATGGGAAATGTTTTTGTATGAGATTTTCTGCAAGAAAATTATTTATAAAATATAACTTGAAAGACTGTTAAGAGAAAACCTGGTAAAACTTTCTTGGGGGAGGGGAATAGAGAACTTTGAAACTGATCAACCACACTTTAAAAAAAAGCCTTTAAAAATAATGTTTTAAAAAATAATTTAAAAATTGTATGAAATCTTCTTGCTTTTTAAGCATTTCTTTTATTGCTTAGCCTGTGTAAGATTTTTCTAATGTGAAAATGTTGATGTAAATATTCATTGATACTTTTTCCAGTATGTGGTAAAGAAACTGCCAGAGCAGAGAGCAAACAGGTTAGATCTGAATTTCACTAGACCCTGATAATAAGAAACTGTGCTTAATAGTTCAGACTTTCTTAAAACTTACTGTGTTAGGGTGAAGTCGTTTACTTACTACATGTCCCAGGATGCACTTCGGGTTTTTGCTTAACTCCGGATTAGAGCATTGCATGCTGGGACCTGTAGTTGATTTAAACAGCACAGAGAACCCTTCCCTCTTGTCTACTCCATTTTATACAAACAGCTTCCCAAGCCTCTAAGAACTTTCTGCTAAGTAAAATTTGATTGCTAATGTTATGATTACCATGGTGCTGATATTTTAAAGTGAGTCTTCAGAAACACCCTAGTGTTTTAGTTTACCTTGGATTAGTTTGTTTTTTCTATCAGCTACTTTAAGATTTACATGTAAAATAACTGATACATGTTTATGTATGTTTGTGTTTATATATTTAACACTTATCAGTTGTAAATTTTTTTTGTCTGTGCTGCTATAGATCACTTTATAATAACAGCACACAGATTGCTAATATGGGCATTAGGAGGTTATTATTATAGTGCCTGATATATATGCTGTTCTCTTTTCTTTGAATGGGGCCAGTTACTCAGTGCCCGTATTTAAATTTAGAGTTTATTTAAAAATTATTTTGTAATAATGGTCAATGTCTTGAGTCTTAGTGTTTTTTAAATGGAAGATGGATTCCTGAAAATAAATGTGGTTTCAATGTAAATTTAATACTCATAGATATAATCTGAAAGGTAGAGGAAAAGGTAAGGTTTCTTTAATAATTTGTATTTTCATTTGTAAAATTTAAATTTCTCTTCTTTCTCTTCTTTTCTTTGAAGTTCTGATACTTTATTAGTGAATATCAGAATGTTGTTGCAGGGATTAGTTGTTGAAATCTGTGAAAGTGCTTAGCACAGTGCCGGCCACATAAAAGTGCCTCAGTAAATGTGTAGAATTAGCAGCAGCAGCAGCAGTAGTGGTTCTTGTTATTAAATAAATAGCATGCCTCACATTTTTTCCTCTCTTTTTATATTATTATTTGAACAGAAGCCCAGCCTGTTCTGACAAGACCTTGAGATTTTTGGCCTATGGTAATGATATGGCAGTTCCTTAGAATTTTTTGCTGTCCATAAGATGTCTTTGCACCTCAATTTCTCCCTAAGTGATGTATGCCTGTAGTTAGCTACGAGCCAGTCACAGACATTTTGACCAGGATTCAGCTATGCCTGTTCAGTACTCGTTGCCACTGTACCACAGCGGTTGGTTGACTTTGGAAAGTTCAAAAGATAATAAAAATGTTTTTGTTCATAATGTTTGCACTGGTAAAATACCCAAACTACTTGATTAATGAAAATAAGATGCTGCAAAAATGTTCCTCATGTCCCAGTGTATGTAACCTTGAAAAACTCTGCTGTGTTTAGAAGCAAGAACCAAGCTATCGCCATAGTTTACAGTGTTAACAGGACTGGTGTATTGGAGGCCAGTGAGCAGCCCCAGAAAGAAAATGTAGTTTCAGGTCCGTGGGTTGTACTTAAAATGTTAGGTTCAAAAAAATCATAAGTCTTTACATTATTTTTCTCTTTTAGGACACTCTAACTTCTTTTAGGCTCTTGAACTTGTAGGATATTTTTATCTGCATGGCTGGTCTCTTTTAGCTTTTTGAGAAGGGAAAGGGACATCTGGGAATATTGAAAAATGTAAGCGTAAGTTGTGATGTATGTGCCTTAGTTTGAGGGTATACAGAATCGATATAGTGTCTTTCTTACCTGCTTGGCCCGTATCTATTCCAGCTTTTCCCCTTGTGTGGAATCCCTGGAATAATATTGCTGAGGGCTGCTGTGTTTATTTAAGAGAATTCTGCCTTTAGTAGTGATTATTTAAGTACTTGTTCACAAAACAAACCAACCCACTGTAATAATACTAACCTTTTTTTCTCTTATAAATATGAACTGAAATTTGTTAATATTTGTATTTTAGACATTGAATAGATTCTTTAGCTATGTCAAAAATTTGTGGGATCTGAGCCGGTAATGGTGCCACATCACGAGTGGCTTTATTTATCTTCTATTAACTTGACTTTTTAAGACCTAACATTAAAATGAAATAAACTCAGTGGTTACCAAGAAGTTAAATACAAAGGACTAAGTATAAGGGGTAAAATTGTTTCTAGTGTTAATTGGTCAGTGCAGGAAAGATCAGATTTGGATGAGTGTTCCTTATCTACATTTTATAATTACACACGTGTGTAATTCTTAATACACTAAAGTTGGAAATAAGGAGAGTAAAACTGGGTAGCCATATGTAATCCCTGTAGAGTCCTCTGACACACCTAAAGTATTGAGCACAGTTTTCTGTCTTTTTTTAATGAAATGTCCCAGGCCAGTGGAAATGAAACAATTGTGATGGTGTCAGAGGACTTGGCCCTAAGACCAGTCCTGTCACTAGTGGTGTGCTCTTGGGAAATTCAGCCTGCTGGGCATTAGTTTTTGCAGTGGTAAGTTGGGGATAGTGGTAAAAGGCGGCTTCACAATGATGTTAAAAGGACTGGATGAGATAATGCTGATGAATGCACTTTATAGACTAAAGTAGTATATATAAATTGAGTTTGTAATCACTAATAAATGCCTGAATTTTAAGGTATTTCTCTGTATTGTGTTAACAATGTTAGTATTTTTTTTTAAAGATTTTATTTATTAATTTGACAGATCACAAGTAGGCAGAAAGGCAGGCAGAGAGAGAGAGGAGGAAGCAGGCTCCCTGCTGAGCAGAGAGCCCGATGTGGAGCTCTATCCCAGCACCCTGGGATCATGACCTGAGCCGAAGGCAGAGGCTTTAACCCACTGAGCTACCCAGGCGCCCCAAAAATGTTAGTATTTTTAAAAGTTTAAATACAGGAGTTAGAATCATATCATATTTGGTGATCTGAATACCCCCTGCCCATGGTCAGCAGCCAAGTTCTTAACATGTTTACAGCATAGATAGTGATAATATGCACTGGTGCGTTTGTGTGTGTGTATATCTATATAATATACACAAATGTCATAAATGTACTGGTGTGTTGTTATGGTAATGCAAGTTTTCAATTATGGGCTTTTATATTTAAAACTATTTTTATGTGTTAATATACAAACTTACGCAAATACACATATTTGTTCTATAAATATATAAAGATTTATAAAGATATAAAATTGAATGTTTGGCAAGTTGAGAGCTGTTCTTGTACCATAAAGGTATGTTGTTTTAATAACAACAATAACAATGATTTTATATTTACTATTTATTATATATAGAGTTAAGCTCTTTTGTATATAGTATCTCATTTAATTGTAATCCTCAGCAATATTACAAGGATTTACTATTACTATCGTATCCTTATTTTAGAGATAAGGAAATGAAGCCCTCCCTGGGATCACACAGGTGTAGCAAATGCTACAACCTGAATTCAAGCCCAAGTTTGACTCCAGAGCCTCTTCTCTTAAGAGTCCATAATATTGTACTAAACTTTTAATTCCTCTAGAAACCTAGAAAGTGAATTTCTAAAGAAGTTTTGAATTTACTACGGTGTATCATCTTGAGACTGTTTCCTGCTGGTTTTGGTTGGGTTAAATTGAGTATTTTGGAAATAGTAAGCATTGGAATGGAATGGAAATGAAGGCATTTGAGTTAGTGCCTGTTTTGCTCATCACTGTATGCCAATTGTGAAGCATAGGGACTACCACGGAGTGGGGACTGATACCTATTTTTTAAGGTTGGAATTTGGGCACTTTAGCATCATAGGTTATTTTATACATTTTTTTTAAGTAAGTGCAGATATTTTACATTTGCTGTTTTAATTAGTTCTTATGTAACTACAACATTTTAGAGGGTTTGATGAGAAATGTTCTTTTTTTTAAAGAAATATTATAAAGGCAGTGCATCTGAATAATTCTAGCCATATAGATATGTATAAAGTAGAAAGTGAAAGTCATCCCATTCTACTTTTAAATTTTTCTGTGCATTAAATATGTACTATATATATCTATTTCAAAAATAAATAGAGTTATACCATAATACTGTCTTAAAGTTTACTTTTTTCAAGTGGCTATTTAAAAAACTTGTTTTTGAAAATCAAGCTCAGGTGGAAAGTGGGAGTGAGGTTGGAAGGAGAGAGGTAAGATTTATACATTAAGATTATAAACTTAAACTCTAGACTGGTTATTACTTATGGGGCAGAAAGCATTTTAAGATCTTTTTAGTTGTGCGTAATGCCTTAGAGATGGTCATTGTTATTTTTAAAACTTTAAAAAATGTTAACCAATTTAAAATGGCAACACCATTTTCTGTCCTGTGCAAGTAATTTAAGAGGCATCATTTCAGAATTAAGTTCTACTAGTTTATTCTGGTAGCTACTATTTATAAAGAGATCAATTATGATTTCACATGACTTTTTTTTAAACCGGTGGGTTCTCTTGTTTGGTTAGAGGCATTCATTCAACATTTACAAATTGAAATAGCATTTTAAAGCTGAGAAAATAATTGTAATATTTTAATTAATGGAAACTCAAACCAAGTACTGCTTAATCGGCATTCAGATAGATACCCTTCATAGGAATTAGTGCTGGTACTCACATCGTTATGTCAGTAGTGTTGGCTGACCTCACCCCCATCCCTATCCCTACTCACTCAACCACTACCAAATGCTATACTGATAACCCACCACTTTTTCAAGTGACAAAAAAAATTGAGTACATGGTGTAAAATAAGATATCCTCAAGGCCTTATAATCTACATTAAATGTAATTTTTTGATTCTGGCTTTGAGAGTTTTATCTTGTTGCTAAAGCTATTATTAGTCATAATTCACCTTTATAATTTTTAGATTAAAAAAATTTATATTGTAGGTAATAAATTTTTCATTTCAGAAGTTTTAAAAAAGAGTCTTCCTTGTCCTAGAATGTACTCCTTGTGTCTGAGGTGCCTTAATGTTTCTTTAGACTCATATTTAGTGAAGTGATGACGCCTGGCCTTAAAATTCCAAGAATTTGATCTGACAGGGCATAGCAGTTTATTTAAACTACAATATAGTCAATTATTTATTTACTTATTTATTTGAGAGAGAGGGAGGGCACCCAGGAATGGGAGTGGGGGTGCTAGGGAAGCAGAGGGAGAGGGAGAGCGAGAATCCCAGGCAGGCTTCATGTCCAGAGTAGAGCCCCATCTCACAGCCCTGAGATCATGACCTGAGCCGAAATCAATAGTCGGATGCTTTACTGACTGAGTCACCCAGGTGCCTCCAGAATAGTCAGTTTTAACACACCAATTCAAGAGTTTTCTCATTGGCAACATTCATATGTGCTTTTCATTTTGTGTGGCTCAGGCCATGCCCTAGAAAGTATTTTATTATTTCTCAGAATAGTCTTATAAGTATACAGAGGGCTCAGTTCATGTCATGAATGGTTAAACTGAGGCAGAGACAAAAATTCAATTAAGTGAATAGCAGAGCCTGATTTTCCTCTCTTACTCTATCTTTGACATTCTTAGCCTGTTGTCTCCAAACTTTAAAAAATGACTGATAGCAGTAAATGTATATTTATATGTAATTTTATGAATTAATGTATGTTTCAAAACAGAGAAAAGTTGAAATTTGAAAAAAGGGTGATATTTAAAAATAGAAGTTGCAGTAATTCCTTCCATGTCCTCCTTTCTTCTCTGGGTGGGTGCACCCACTTGGAGACGAGTGCTTTAGATAGGCCATTCTTCTGCGGAAGAGGCAGCCATGGGGACACCTGGAGGACAGTTGGCACAAGGTGTGGGGCTTTTAAGTTGGAGTGATCTTTTGCAGCTTTTTAATTTTAAAGAAACAGCCTTTCTTTCTGTGAAAGGCTGAAAGACTGAGAGTAAAGGCCTTGAGAGAGGTGAGCTTAAAAGACGGAGATAGAAGCCTTACTTGTTTTCTTCAGAGTTGACCAAAGGGAAAAAGCTGCCTACCCTGTCAGCTCTTACTCCCACTATAGAGATGGCAGTGCCTTTTTCTGTTGTTGTTAGGCAGTTTATAGAACGCAGGATAGCTTGGTAAGCGTCTTCTCTGTGCCTGATATGACGTAACATTGTGGAGTATGCAGCATGCATGTTAAGTACAAGTGGTTGTATTTGGCTTGTTGCTGCAGCATTTTTGAGGATGTCTTAAAAAGCAGTTCTCATTCGATAGAGTTGGAGATGTGCAAATTATTGAAATCATCATTTCATGAAGCCCAAACTTTGTAACTTGAATTATTCTATTTAGTATTTGTTTATTTCTCTCCTCTCCTTCTCCCCTCCCTCCCTCCACCCCCCTCCCCAGTACTTCAGAGCAGAATTCTTTTTCTGAAAGGAACAGATGCTGTTAACTTATCAGGACCTGATACTAAAAAGCCTACAAAAATCTTTGTGCTGCTTATTTTCTTTATTTAATCTATATGCAAAGCATATTGTAATTATTGCTGTTAGAGGGTTTTAAACTGATGGTTCCCCACCCTTTCTGTGCACAGGGGAGATAGATTAGGAATGCCAAATGGACAACTTGGTATAAAGAAATAATGACCACTGAAATAAAACAGGAGTTCAAATAAAAAGCAAACCACATACAAATGTAGAATGAAAATATCTTTTAGTAAAATGTTAGCATGCTGTACTTGGAACAGATGCCACATTAATTCAAAAGAGAGCCCAGAAAATGTGGCAACTTTACGATGTCAATGGAGAGAGCTGCAATAGTTCTTTTCTCATTGTGTCAAGTTCTCAGTACCTCCGGGTCCAGTCCTGTTCTTCCTGTATTTATTTTTCTGGATGTATTCCATGGTAGCATACAAATAATAAATCCATGCTCATTGTTTTTGTTTATGTAATTAAATACATTATCATACTAGTAGATATTAGGGTAGAAAGCCCAGTAACTTGTAACAGTAACAATTTTTGTTTCAAATATGTGTATCAAAATATTCAGAATCTGAGGTAAAAAATTGATTTTTCTCTCATCTTTTAAGGCGCATTTATGATTATAAGGTAGTCTAAGAATTGAGACTTTCAAAGAGGCCTATGCTTTTTTCTTTTCTTTTCTTTTTTTTCCTTTTTCTTTTCTTTTTTTTTTTTTTTTTTTGAGGCCCATCCTTTTTTGAATGTAGAATTTGGACAAGTTACAAAACTATGAGAATTTTGCATTTTTTTCTCATTTAAATTTGTAGTTATCATTGGACATTTGTTATGATTTTTAAGTAGCTTAGATTCATTCATTCCTTTTGCGGTGTTCTTTATGGTGTTTGGGAAGAAGGAGAAAGGGTGTTGGAAGGGTACTACCATACACACTTGGATACTTCCAGGCTGACGTTCATTTTATAGAGGATTGCACTGGGACATCTCTGAATTGCCTGCTTGTTGCAGTGCATGGCTAATGTGATTCTGAACGTGGAGAGAGATGGGCTGGGGGTTCTTAACCAGACTTAACAGTATGCCACTTCCTGAGCAGTGCAGTGACCTAATCACCAGGCGTGTGTCCTCTGCGCCTGTAAAGTCTGGCGGGCATGCTTAGAAGAGTACTACTAGTTTTCTCTTAATTAGTCAAAGCACGAAGGCTCACAGTCCTGTAGTTTTGTTGAAGAGGTTAAAAGTTTTGTTTTCATGCCATCCAGGTGAAGGGAGGTTTTTAGCATGGCAGTAAATAAAGCTCAGTGGTTGGGTATCCGCGCTGAAGCTGGAGCCAGTTTGCATAGGCTCAAGTCCTGGCTTTGCCACAATGAGCTCTCTAGTAATGGTCAAATCACTTCACTGTCTGTGCCTCTGCCTGTGAAAAATATGAATAAATAATAGTAGCCATATGGGTGCCTGGGTGGCTCAGTGGGTTAAGCCTCTGTCTTCAGCTCAGGTCACGATCTCAGGGTCCTGGGATCGAGTCCCACATCGGCTCTCTGCTCAGCAGGGAGCCTACCCCCCCCCCCCCCCCACCCTGCCTGCCTCTCTGCCTGCCTCTCTGCCTACTTGTGATCTCTTACTGTGTGTCAAATAAAAAAATAAATAAATAATCTTAAAAAAATAATAGTACCCATAGCCTGAGGTTGTTAGGAGGAATTAATACGTTAATGTATAAACTGCAATAAGTTCTTGACACATATAGTATGTACTAAATAAATGGTAACTGTTGTTAGGTATTACTTAACCTTCATTCTCAAGTCCTTTCTTCTCTCCTCAAGGCTTGAGACAAATGTTGCATAATGGGAAAAAGAGCCTGAGCTTTGTGGTCTGACCCCTCAATTGGAATCTCTGTACAACCACTTAAAGTTGAGTGTGTGACCTTGGACTAATTATTTAAACTCCCTTCAACAAAGATGTCTCTCATACATGCTGTATACCAATCCCTGTGCTATTCATTTGGACTTCAGTTTCTTCATCTGTGTTGTAGGGTTGATAACACCAACCTTCTGGGATTGATGTGAAGATAAAATGAGGAAATTTAAGACACTTGATAAGTAATAACTGCTGTTATCATTGTTATGGTTACAGTCCCTCTAAAAGTTTATGGGGGAAGAGTAAATATGGAACAGCTTAGCTGGAAAGGAGGTTTTTTCCCTCTGAAATGTCATGGTGAGAAAAGGTATGGGTGGGAAAAGTGTATCTAATGAGTCCTTGTTTGTGAAAGCTCTGGGAGAAATAGAAAATATGTGGGAATATGTCAGTTTTAATAGACTTTAAAAAATATTATAGGGCACTTTAAAAAAACTCTTAGTGATATAATAAGCCTTTTCTTGTACCAGCATAGTGATGTGGTTTACAGTAGGTCATTTAGCATGGAGTCAGTGGTAGACTGGGCATTCTAACTCAGAAGTCTAAAATCCTAATCAGCTGCTCAGTCCCTTGGGTCAGCTGCTCAGGACAAAGTGTGTGCTTAACCCTGAGAACACATGCTTGAATGGAATAACTAGTGGAAACAATTGTAGAGGCACACGAATGCTTTCTAGTAATGATGGACATCATTTATTTGCCTTCTGATTTTGGGCATTTTGCCTTTGTGAAATTTCTTCTCATCTGGTGCCTGGTCTTTTCTTATGGCAATTGTTATTTTCTTTCTATATTTAATTGTCGTATGTTACCTGTATTGAGCCTAGAAACTGGGCCTGAGGACAAGTTGGTTATGAGAAAAGCCACTCTTTAAGTTTCCGCCTTACAATAATCTCAGACTTAAGATATTTTGGTAAAGTATTTGAGTTTTTAATATGTCCATTAGTGGGCATGTGTGCATGTGTGTGTGTAGGTATCTATCTGGTAAGTGAAATAAGTCGTTGAGGGAGGGGGAATGATCATTAAGTGTGACATAGAATTGATTTTATTTATTCACTACCAATTTGGAGCTGAAACTTTTTTGATCTTTGATCTGCATAGTTTTTTCCCTAGGGTTCAGCAAATGTATTTACAGTAGCTTACCACAACACCCTGAATATGGCATGTGTTACCACGGATGAGCATTTGAGTTAAAGTAGAATAATAGCTTCCATTAACTTTTTGTTCTTACCCAACTGTACCAGTTCATAAAGGCCTAGAAGGTGGATAGGAGCATTTACTAGATTTTATTTTGTCTGTGTTCCTAAAACAACGTTTCTGTCTTCTGAGCAGAAATTCCAGCAAGTTTGTTTTGATAACATGCTTATACTTTATCTCAACAAATATATAAAAAAATCGAACAGTTTTATAGCAGGCTGTATTGTTTTCTTTTGTTTTTTCTTTTTCCTTTTTTTTTTTTTTTAAGTAGGCTCTACGTGGGGCTTGAACTCAAAACCCTGAGATCAAGACCTGAGCTGAGACCGAGAGTCGGATGCTTAACTGACTGAGCCACCCAGGCACCCCAGTATAGTTTTCTTTCATTTAAAAAAAATTCTAATATTACTTTACAATTTCTAGAGTGGTCAGTAAGTGAAGCTTTGTAGTTCTAGAATTAGCATAGTGTATGCATAGTATTAACGTTGCTTTATGCAGGGCTTACAAAAAAGTTGCTTCTCTTGGATGAATGGAATTGTAGAAAGTTCAGAAGTGTATTTCATTTCAATAAATAGAGGAGTTAGAGATAGACCCTATGAGGCCTTCGAGGTTGACTTAAAGAATTGTACAATTTTGAAAATCAGTCTGTCTCTGATCAATTTGTAAAAGTTGGGCCATTCATGTCAGGGCTGAACTCCTACTAGACTTATATGGGAACCTGTCTCATTCAGCTTGGTACATTAGCTGCCTCACAGACGCACATCGATTGCACATACTCCCTCCATTGCCTTTCCTCGCCCTTCTTCTTTGCTATCTCTTTGCCGTCTCTTCTCTGTGTACGCTGTCCTGTCAGCTGTGCATCACTGCCTCCAAAGCCACCACTGTTGTCTTCTCTCTCTCTGAAAAACAATACAAAACACCATTGTAATTATTAGTTTTTAAACAGAGCTGTTATCAGGACCTTAAGGCTTTAACAGTTTGTGGACCTCCTTATTTTGGGCCCTCAGCCAGGAGTTGGATAATTGATAGCTTAAAATCACTTGTGAAGTAACTGAGTATTTGTGAAACATTTTATATCTGGACGGAGGAAGAGAATAGAAAAAGACCTTTTACCTCAGAAATTGCTGTATTTTCTGGTAGGGGGTGAGGTAGGGGCATAGTCAAGAAAGGGGAGCTTTGAAGTTACTTAAACTAAGATGAGGGAAATAGGAAGCATTAATTGATTAGATGGTTCTCTGTACTCCTGTGGACCTAACTGGAAAAGAATTTGGAAATTCTGGTGTTGCTGACCCTAAAAGTATTCTGGTTTAGTATGAGAGGACTAGTAGAATTTTTTTCTTTACTTTGTAAAATGCAAAATACGGCTGTTGTGCCTTGTTTTTAGGCATTGATTGCATTTCATTAATTGGTAATTGCAAAAAAAAAAATTGGTAGTTGCAAAATAGCAGATCATTTCCTCTCCAGATTTCTCGTAGTGGTTTTGAATTGTTAACTGAATTGTTTTGGTAAGTAAAATAAAACTTGGAAATTAGTTGTGGTTAAATGTTAATGGCTGTATTGGATTTAAATTCAGTAGCATATTTGAGACAAGAATTTTAACTTTATAGGATTTTTAAAACTTCTTTTTATGGAAATTTAAAAACATATGCAAAAGCAGAGTGAATAATATTAGCAAATGCCACATACCTCTTAACCCAACTTCAAGTTATCATTTTACCAATGTTTACAGTGTGTGAAACATACAAGGAAAGTACTTTTATGTTTTTAAAACGGGCAGTACAAATAGATCTGTTGATAAACTCAAAATGTGTGCGAGAATGTGAACTCATTTCATACGTTGTAAATTCAACGCCGATTATCACCCTTTACCATAATACTGCTTTCATTTGTCTTTTAACTTATCGTAGGTGTCTGAGCCACGACTAACTTAACAGAGAACCACATCTGCTGGAAAGATTGCAGTTTTCTTGTGCCTTCTGTCTGTAGAAACTTATGATTATTAGTTTTTTTAATTTACTATCCTTCTTAGTTACATTTTATTGTATGTACACTTGCCTATCGGCAACTTTCGTATGAACCACCAGTAATGGTCTTTCCTAGAGTATGTAGAGCAACTTAAAATTGGAAATTCTTAGATCTTGTTCTGCATATTGTCCTTTGAATGTTCTGTTTCTCTTTCCCGTTTGTATATACGAACTGACTAAGGAATACGTGCTATAACATGTAAAATAGTTTGTTAAGGAGGGAATTTTGACTCTCTGCTATCCCTGGACGTGATAACGGTGAACAGGAGCTTAAGTTGTTTTCTCCCTTGTTGAGGAGTAGTAAGTCCTGTGTGTGCCTACAGTTGTGGGGCCTATTCATTACTAGTCAAGGTGATGGTAGCCTTATTTCTGAATTGTTTTTGCTTTTATTAGTTTAAATTAGACCCACAGGGGTAATTATCCTACCCCAGTGCATGAGGAAGCATAGTCACTGGGTGTTGTGCGTCTGAACCCCCGTGAAGTGCATTGAGAAGGTATCTCTAACATTACGATGCTGTTTGGCATATTTAGTTTAGTGTAAGGAGTGTGCTTATTTAACAGGACCGCTAATAAGCTTCCCCTACACCAAAGGTATATTTTTAAAAATTATACTTAAGATGACTTTGTAGTATTCCCCAGTAGAGTTCATCCAGAGCAGCAAAATCTTTCTAAAATAAAACTTATTCCTTTAACCGGTATTCATTTAAGTGGGTTTCTCTGTACTTGGTTTCCATGGAAATAGCGAATAGCTAACGTTATTTATAAGGTGGAAGTAAAATAGGGTGCCTAATGGGACCCCATGCTGTTCTGATGAAGAGACTTAGGAAAAAAATCCATGCTCATGGGATTTTTTTTTTTAAACAAGGTTAATGGAAGCCCTGATTTCTGTCTTCTGTAACAGAACATATTTTTGGTTTTAAAGGCTAGCATTAATACCAAGCAAACTTCTTCTTCTTCTTCTTCTATTTTTTTTTGGTGTATATTGCTTTCACTTTCAACTTTTAGGACCACTTACTTATCATCACGATTGAGGCTTTATGCTTCAGACTCATGTTTCTTTGTGGTTTTTGTTTCAAAAGTTAAAATCCCCAGCATATTGTAGCTTTTTCAATTTCTCATTGACATTTCAAAGTACAGATACAAAGCTAAATGTTCATTAATGGTAGCAGCAATGGTAAAGAATCAGTACGTTGGACTACATAGTTTGGTGTTTTGTTTTTACTGTGAATATTATGGAACAATATTTAGTTTTCAGGCCTTAAGTCAGGGTGCTTTTTTATTTGTGTTGTGCAGCTAAACCAGTGTAGAGAGAAAAGATTCTAATTTTCTCTTGGGGTTAGAAAGGAGGGAAATCTTAATTTCTCTTTCTTTTTTTAAAAAAATTGTTGCCAAAGCATTTTAATTGAAATAAATGTTAATTCTTTTAGTCTTTGAATGTGGATTTGGACTAAACCTTGGCTTTTTCCTCATTTCTTCGGTAAGGCCTACTCTTAGGTTTCTAGGCCTACAGCGAAGCCTTGCATTTCTTAAGCCCCTTCAAGTGAAAGAGTATCACTCCCTTTGTGTTTGTGTTTGTGATTGTGTGTGTGTGTGTGTGTGTGTGTTTGTGTGTCTCACTAATTTTTCTATAGCCTGAAAGGCACCTGCTCATTTTCCAGCCTGGTGAATACAGCAGTGCTATATTGAGAACTGAGGCAGTATGGAACACAATAAGGTGCTATAATTTTTATTTAGTTAGTTTTGGTCGTCCTTGGTAGCTTGTGATTGTTACCGTTTGTCTGGAAGTACTCTGGCATTATTCCTGGCTATCAGTGCAGCAGGAGTTTTCTTCTGTGTTTTAAAAGCAAGGGTAGTAGTGTACGTAGGGCTCTTCAGGAGAGGAGTTTTTGTTTTGTTTTGTGTGTGTGTGTGTGTGTGTGTGTGTGTTTCTTTGGACAAGCTCCTGGCTATAGTTGGGTTTACTGTGCTCTAAGTTTTAAAAATTTGATGGACTTGATCTTGTTGAATTTTTGTGTGAGGTATTTTATCTCCAGCAATTTTCTAGTTTCTTCTGAACGTATTGGTCGGTGCTATTTTAAAAAAATTTCTCTAGTGTGTCAGTTGTTTTAGTTCAGCTTTTTCTTGTAAATTTTAAAAATCAGGTGTTTACCAGTGACCTTCCTCAGTGACTTTATTTGGATTGTCTTTGTGCTTTAGAGACATAGGAATTTGGGTCTATTATCCCATTTCTGAGAGAACAAGTCCCAGTTGTTGCAGTTAGTGCAGTAGAAAGGGGTTTTGCAGATACAGTGCTGAGCATTGATCCTCCTCCTTGGTGCTACGGTTTACACCCAGAACACCCATTAGTGTTAATAGGAGACGCTTGCTTAAATCCCTGTACACCATGATAAACCCAAACTCTTTTGTGGGGCCTTATAGATACCTGAGTTGTTTTTTTGTTGTTGATGGCAAGAGTTTTGGTCCTGAGGTTAGCTGATTATTAGGATAAGAGTTTGAGTTATCTTGGGATATGGGGTGATTTACTAAGTCTGATCTGTAATTAAGTTTATGTTATGATTAGACTCAGAAAACATTTACAGCTTTGTGAGCTGTGGAAGCTTTTGAAAAAGGATTTTTGTACTTTATAGCATGATGAAGCAAGATTTCTTCTTTCCGTTTATTTCTCCTAATACTTCTCAACTATAAAATAAATGATTTTACAAGTTTTTATACATATTGCAAGAAGACTTGGTAAAAACTATTCTTTTTATTTGTAAGCCTTCCTGTAATTACTCTCTGGCCTTTAAAGTGTTTTATCAGCTAATGTTGCTCACATTTTCAAACATAGTGTGCACTGTCTTAGAGCGTGGACATTGCAATCACTGGTCAAGTGTTAGAAAATCACTATTTACTGTGATTATCTCTGAATTGTGGATTTTTGGTACTGTCATTTATTTATGCACGGTCTAATGGAAGGATTCCTAGATTGAGAGCAGTAAATCTGGATTTTAGGCTGAGCTTTGCCTCTTACTATCTTTGTAGCTTTTGACTAGTCATGTAGACTTCTTGGGTTGCTGTTCCCCTGTGGAATGAAGGAATGGATTTTGTTCTCTGGGGTGTCCATTCTAGCTGTAGGCTATTTGAAGGCCTACTTTCCTAGGTACTGAAGGCAATAGAGGACTGTAAAGTAGTGATTCCTAATCCCTACCTGTCAGAATCTTCTCGGGGGAGTTAAAATAATACAGATATCTGGGCTCTAAATCAGACATCATGAATTCAGAATTATTAAGGGTAGGGCCTGTGAATTTATGTATTTTTTAAAGTTTTAGTTTTACCCTGATACAAGTTTGAGAACTACTTGTGCAAGGCATTATTTCTACGTGTGTGTGTGTGTGTGTGTAGTCAGGGAGATAAGACATACAAGTTATGGTGTGGGACAGTATATGGCTAAATTTTAAGATGAATGTGAGAAATGATTAAGTATCTGAGAATTCAAAGAAAGGAAGAGCTGGGAGTTGAGATGGTTAGGGAAGGTCTCCATTTATCACTGAATCTTTATCTGGACTTGAATGACTGGCTGAGCTTTGGCTAGGTGGAGAGACAGAAAGGTATTGTTGGCATAAGAAAGAACATCCCCCCAGTAAGTTTGGGGAGAGGAACAGTTCTGAGGACAACTGTGGTCTTTATTTTAATATTCTCCTCTTACAGCTGCTGTAGATTTCCTAAACACTTTGAGGGAGTGAACCATGAAGATATTTTATGGAAGAGAGTGTTCCAGTCAGAGGGAAAAGCAAATAGAAGAGCCCTTAGAAGGGAACTTGTTTTGAGTTTTTAAAGTACAAAAAAGAGGTCAGTATGGCTGGAGCAGATTAAGCAGTGGCAGAGGGGAGGAGATGAGGTCTGAGAGTAGCAGAGGCCCAAATCACTTAGTCTTGGGGCCCATTTTAAAGGACTTCAGCTTTTTTTCTGAGTATTATGGGAAACCATTGGAGGATTTTGAATAGAGGAGTAACTGGATCTGTCTTGAATTTTGAAAAGGTACTCTGGCTGCTGAGAGAATAGACTATCACAAGACAAAGATGGAAAAGAGGGAGGGCAGTTAGGAGGCTGTTGTAATAATCTAAGTGAAAGATGGTGGTGACTTGGATCAAGGAGGCTGTAGTGGAGTTGACACAAGTGATCAAAACCTGTGTATTTTGGGGTGCCTGGGTGGCTCAGTGGGTTAAAGCCTCTGCCTTCGGCTCGGGTCATGATTCCAGAGTCCTGAGATCGGGCCCTGCATCAGGCTCTCTGCTCAGCGGGGAGCCTGCTTCCCCCTCTCTCTCTGCCTGCCTCTCTGCCTACTTGTGATCTCTGTCAAATAAATAAATAAAATCTTAAAAAAAAAAAAACCTGTGTATTTTGAAGGTGGAGGCAAGGTGGTTGGCTATTAGATTGGATATAGGGTGTGGAAAAAAGAGGAGAAGAGGAGTGAAGCATGACTTTTAAGGTTTTGGCCTGAAGGTATGGAGTTGCCACTTACTGAAGGGGGGATGACTCTGAAGAGGAGGTTGGGAGATAAGTTGTCAAGAGTTTACTTTTGAACTTGTTGAGCTTGAGAAACCTATTTGGCAAGTGTTGAGTGGGCACTTGTGTATATGAGTTTGGAATTCAGGGGAAAGGTCTGAGCTGGAGATAAAAATTTGGGAGTCACCAGTGTATAGATCCTTTTCTAGCCATGAGAGTGGGCGAGATTACCTGATGGGAAGCGCTCCAAGAACTGAGTCCTGGGGCAGTTCAACATTTTGAGGTCTTGAGAGATGATGTTGCTTCAGTAGAAAAGTCTCATCCCTCACTTCCATGTTTGATCGATAGCATCTCACCCGATGGATCATTCCTTCCTTCTTGAACCCTTTCTCTCTTGACTCCCAGGACACCACCCAATCCTGACATTCCTCCAGATCTCTCTGGCCACTGTTCTGTATTTCTTATGCTGGTTTCTTCTCATCATTGGTGATCTTAAGAATGGAAGGAGGGCAAAGCCCTAATGGAGTGAGTCTAGTAGAGGATGGGGAGAAGGAACTAGGGACAGTCATATGGTTAAACGCTCTATAAATGGGAACATAGACATGAGACAGTAACTAGAGAAGGATATGGAGGCAAGGGAGGCTTTTTTTTTTTTTTTTTTTTTTTTTTAAAAAAATTTAAAAAAAAAAGGGCCGGGGTGGGCCCCGTGGGGGGTGTGTAGCTCTTGATCTCGGGGTTGTGAGTTTGAGCCCCATGTTGGGTATGGTGATAACTTAAAAAGTAAAATCTTAAAAAAAAAAAAAAGGTGGGAGAAACAAAATGATCCAGTAATGAGGGGAAAATTAATGGTTCTTGAAACTGAGAGGAGAAGTGCTAGAGGGATGTCCATGAGAATGTAAGACTAAGAGGGATGGGGGACACAGGGATGATTATGATATCGGGACCTAAAGGTCTAAATTTCATTAAGCAGGATTCTACTTTTTCTTCTGAGTACTTATTTGCATTTAAATTTATTTCAAACTTATTATGCTTTCTGTTAGAAGTTAGGAAGGGCAGATAAAAAAGCAGTAAAACTTATTGTACATAAGATTAGTGTATCAGCTTGGTGTAGTAGAAGAGAAGAGATTGAATCTTTTGCGTAAGGTGACATTTTAAAGTGTCTTTGAATGACAATTATCTGTGCTATTCTAGTCCCTTATCAAAATTTATGATTGAGCACAGACTATAAACTTGTTTGAATTTGTAGTGGGATGAATTTTAGCCTAATTTAAAACATGATCTAATGTTAAACCTTTTTTCTGCAAAATTTGTTTATTATTTAATATATGTGTTCTTCATACACAAAGGTTTTAGATATTTTACAAAAGGTACTTAAGTTGTTATTAATCACCTTTGATTTATTGATGGTATTTTAAATTTTACAACCGTATTAGAAATCTGAGTGATTCATTTCTTTACCAGCTCTAATTAAAGCAGCTACCTATGAAGTTCTAGAGAGGTGAACCATCTTCAGTTTGCAAAAATCACGGGAAATTATGTTAGCAAGATCATATTCACCTTTAAAAGCAAAAATAATTTCATTTAGTCCAACTTACGTGTTTTGAGTGCATTTTTTAAGAATAAATATATATTTGAAAAATTTAAGCAAATATGGTTAAAATTTTTAACTACCTCAGCTATGAGTATGAAGAATATGTGAGAAATTAAGTGGACCATCGTAACATGAGGAAATCAAACTTGCATTTCAGACTTAAATACATCTTGCATAAAGGTAGTGTTAAAATACACATTTACATATAGATTTTTTTTTGCTCACTCACTCTTACTAAATTATAGAAATAAAATCTTTTTTTAAATCAGTTTTCAAATGGTAGTCGATTAATCAGTCTTCAGAAGAAACACGCTAGTAGTTGGGATGCACGGTGTTTAAAAATCACTGGTCTAAAAATGATTGATTTTTTTTTTTTTTTGGTATCTGATCTTCTTTGCAAATCTTATTAAAGGTGTGGGGTCCTCTTCCCAAAATTCTTATACATACAGAACTTAGCATATAGTATTGTAGGGTTGACAAACCCCTTTGAAACCCATTCATGAGGATCCCTTAGGCATGAGGGATCTCAAGTTTTAAAACCTGCCCTGTATAGCTTACTTACAATAACTTTTTTTTGAAACTTTATATGGAGACTTTTCAAAAAAGTATTTTGCCAGTATTTAACTGTAGTTTGTTTCTTAGAAGTGTTACTTCTGCACCTGGTTAAGAGGCGGTGAGGTCTAGTGCAAAGGCCAGCTCAGTCAGAGGAATCTCAGGGTCTGTAAGCTTTTCTCAAGCTTTACAACCAATTGGATTGTGACCTTCAGGGAAGTCACTTAACCTCTCAGGCTTTGATTTCCTGTGTGACATCTACAGTCCCTGCAAGCAATTTTATGAGTAGTTTTATGATATCATGGTTTCATGATATGGTAAAATTCTTAATTAGTTTGGGATTGACTCTGCTATTGATTTTTGGAGAAAATGCCCTAGAGGTAAGGTGTACATCCATTGTGTCTTTTTACTGAATATGACTTTTCAGAAGAGTTAATGTGACTCTACTTTCTCAAATGCCATATAAGTAAAAGTAAAAATCACAATTCTATCCTGATCACTTTGAATTTCAACATATTTCATATGTTCTGGTTATAAACCATTGTTATTCTGTGTGTTGGAATTGTCATGTCCAATTCTATGGCTTGTTTTTTCATTCTCTTAATTGTGTTTTTTTGAGGAACAGAAGTACTTAATTTAGTACAATGTATCAGTCTTTTCCTTTTCATTACATTTTAAAATGGCAATATCTTCCTCTCTCATCTATTATTTTTAATCCAAAGTCATTCATTTAACAAATAATGCTGTGGGGGATTGATGCATAAGAAATTATCACCAGCATGAAAAAACTAACAAGAAATGTCTCATAGGAAAAATAAGTCATCAACAGAGTTAAGGGTCCACTCAGTCACTTCATTCATTTAACAAATATTTTCTGAACATTTACTGTGTGCCTGGTACTGAGTGGTACAGAATCCTGTAGGTACTATCTGTAATGTTAAGAATTCACTTTTTAAAAATTGAGGTGTTACTGACCTGTGACATTATATATTAGTTTTTAAGTGTACAGCATAATGTTCGATATGTGTATGGTTTGCAAAATGAATACCACAGTAAGTTTAGTAAACCTACATCACCACACATAGTTAACAATTTTTTTCCTACTGAGAATCTACTTTTAAAAAATAATTTTTTAAAAAGATTTTATTTATTTATTTGACAGAGATCACAAATAGGCAGAAAGGCAGGCAGAGAGAGAGGGAGAAGCAGGCTTCCCACTGAGCAGAGAGCCCGGCGGGGCTTGAGATCATGACCTGAGCCAAAAGCAGAGGCTTTAACCAACCCACTGAGCCATACAGGCGCCCCGAGAATCCACTTTTTAATGACCACATCGTTCTATGGACCTTTGCTGGACTTTTTTTTTGGTTGGAAGTCATTCTAATCTTGGTGATTAAAATAGCCATTTATATGGACTTGAGAACTTTCAGAGGTACTGCGCTAAAGAAAAGGCAGGATAAAACAGCAAATTGAATTTCTTTTGGAAATGAATGTTAACTGCTTGAACTGGGACCCTTTTAAGTTATTTTGCTGCATGTTTGGTCTGACTGTACTTGATTAAATAAAAATTTATAATCTGGGGCGCCTGGGTGGCTCAGTGGGTTAAAGCCTCTGCCTTCGGCTCGGGTCATGATCCCAGGGTCCTGGGATCGAGCCCCATATTGGGCTCTCTGCTCAGCAGGGAGCCTGCTTCCTCCTCTCTCTCTCTGCCTGCCTCTCTGCCTACTTGTGATCTCTGTCTGTCAAATAAATAAATAAACAAAATCTTTAAAAAAAAAATTTATAATCTGGATGACATGAAGATTTTTTTAAATATATCCCTTGAAATGAGAACATTACTGAAGTAACAGCAGTCAACAAACACACTATGTTTAAAAACATAAGGAGGTTTTAGAGCATGCTACGTGGAGTTTGAATAATTTAATAGTAAAATATTAGGAGAAAAGTTTTAATTTTTGTTTCTTAATGTTTTTTAACTGAAAAAGAAGTTTGGAAAAAAAAAAGTTTGGGGTGGGGAAGAGTTAAAAATAAAAAATATAGGGGTGTCTGGCTGGCTCAGTCAGTAGAGCATGTGACTCTTGCTTCCAGGATCATGAGTTCGAGCTCCACGCTGGGTGCAGTGATTACATAAAAATAAAATCTTAAAAAATAAACTAACAAAAGCAAAAAAAAAAAAAAACAAACCCCAAAAACAAAACAAAACAAAAAAAACCCCACACACAAAAACCAAAAACCAACCCCCCCCCCAAAAAAAAACCCCAAAAACAAAAAACCCTGAAACAAACCAGTATAGCTGGACTTGACTCTTCTAACTTTGAAGTCAACTTAATGGAGTTTAGTTAATCTTAAAAAATGCAATTGATAATAGCATCATTGAATGTTTGATCAAGATTCCCAAAACCTTAATTTCTTTCTGGCTCTATCACTGATTAAATATGTGGCAGAGAGAAAGGCATGTTTGTGTTACGTAGCTTACAGTCTGAAGTGGTGAGACTTGAAGAATGTAAATGAAAAATGTAATAGAAATTACGATGATACATACAAGACACTGTGAATTTTAAAGCCTTGTATCAGACAAGTCAATTTCAAGATTAATTGAAAAGCCTTTTAAAGAGGCCAAACTAAGGGTCAGTGCTGTAACCTTAATTTGTTAGTACAAAGCAATGAACAGGGAAGACCATTTGTTGGGGATGAGCTTATATTTGTGTTTTATTTAGATGAGGTGCATTTTATTTTTGTGCGTCCCTTAGGAAAGGGAACTGTCAACTACTTACTTTTCCTTGTCTTGGAAAAATTTCAGTAAAGTGAAAAATGGAAAATTAGAGATTTAACTGCCTTTGAATTTTTTCCTTGCTGTGAAAACTACTTCTTTTCCCATTTTTGAGGTGGGGTGATGGTTAAAGCTGTGGAGATTTTTGTGTGTTTTACTTTTTCTTCTTAAAGTCAGATAGAAATCTTTAAGTCTTCAGCTTTTGTTCACATGTCATAAGTCCGTGTTTGTAGTCTAATTCCATTTTCCCCTTCTTCTGCTGTAGGGAGCAAGAGAGCTGAAGGAGAGCCTGTTTCCCCAAAATTGGTAAGTACTTTCACGAGGCAGGGATAATGTGCCTGATGCTAGTTGGGTAGTAATTCAAATGATCAGTGATTTTTTTTTTCTTTTTCCCCAAAAAGCTCTCTCCTAGAAATGAGGCTTTACTGTTTGCACTGAGTGAAAGTGAATTTTTGTCTAATTTCACATAGCTATATCTCAAATGCATTTATGTTTCTAATAATACTGCTGGGCTTGCATGTTCCTACATTCAATAACCTGTTAAAATGTAAAGATCCCCCTTTGCCAAAAATGTCCTTTATGCAGTGTTTAGAGCTGAAAATTCTAAAGTCAGGAATTTCAAAAGTTTAGGTTCCTATTGTGTTTTGTATTACTTAATATGCTGTTAAATTTGATGGCCTTAGTATGTGTGCAAAATGGCTAGGTTAATGTAACTATGGGAACCTCGACTTTGAAATTTGGGACTCTTAAGCATTTATATCCTTAAATTTAATGCTGGATTGGCTTCATGTCTGATATTACATTTTTAGTGTGTGTTGTTTAGATAATTCTAAAAGAGGAAAAAATAAGAGAGAGAGTGAAATGTAGCAGTGTGGGGGCATATAGGCAAACATATTTTTTTCCTAAGATCTACTTTAGTATCTACTCTGACAGCTTATAGATCATCACACTTTAATCATTTTTTTTGGAATGACTAATTCAGGATTGCAAATCGCACAGGGCAGTCTAGTGACCAAGGATCAAACAAATATTAACCTTATTTGGAGAGCATGTATTATAATCAAAAATTAAACCAGAGAGCTGGAATAGGATCATTCCCTAATACAAGGCTACTTCTTTTTGTTTTTGTTTTTTAAATTCTCTCTCTCAAATTTTAATTAATGTAGTGGCTGGAGTAGATATTTGGTTAAGGGTTCTTTTTGATAATTCACTGTCCTTGAGGTGTCTCTCTTTTAGGGATTGGGCTTTGAACATGAAAGGGAGGCATTTGAACCAGTTAACCTTGCATTTTACTACGTTTTTATTCTACTTGCCTTTCTCTCATGGAATCTTTTTAAATAAATAATCAAGACCCTATAGTCCTTTTCTTTGAGATGTGATAGAATCACAGAATCTTAGAGAAGGGACCCTAAGGGCTTTTCTCTTCCAGACTTTTACCGGTGTGGCAGTTTCTTCTCCTATATCCCCGACGGATTGTTATTCGGGTACATATTGAATACTACATTTAAAAAAATGTAGCTCATTATTTTCTGTAATGTATTCTGAGGAATTCTAGTTCCTCAGAAATGAGTAACTATTATTGAGGTGGGGTGGGGGTGGGAAAAATGTTCTGTGGTCAAATAATTTGGGAAATGCTGCGTTAAACAAAGTTAAACAGGTTTCTTTACTGCAGGACTTCTCAGAACCTTTAATATGCTAATGTGCATTGTGAATCTCCAAGAGGGGGATATGATATGCAGCATTCTTGAATACTTCTAATGACAGGGAGCCCACTACCTCATAAGGTAACCCATTCCTTTTTCGTACAGCTCTAATCCTTAGCTCTTCCTTAAATTGATCTGAAATCTATCCTCCCGTAACTTCCACTTCTATTAAGTGCTTATTGGTTGTGCTAAGATGACCACACCCTCTTGTGTTACCCTTTGTGTAGTAAATATTGATATGATTCTGACCAGGCTTATCTGGACAATTTTTTATCATTAAATAGCATTCTAGTAAATGCGGCAGTCAACTCTAAAATCTCTGCCTCGTTGTCACTGTGCTCTTATATATTACTCTCCAGACTCCATTCTGAATTTCTGTGAGTTTTTAAAATTTACTTGCAATGTTCTTAGTGGGTATAGTTGGGCTGATTTTAGTAGACATGCTTGATTTCTGTAAAGAAGGGTAGGAAATAGAAGAATGGGTATATTAGCTAGGAGTGGGCCCAGGGATATGAGGTAGAAACTACATTTCAGAATGAGCATTGGTGGTAGAGAGAGATGCAAGACAATGCAGCCGACCATGATGAAGAGGGTGCTGCTGGGAACCCCTGACTTGATGCTGTGTTGCGATGGTGTAAACCGTCTAGGGATTCCTTTTCTTTTTCTAAATAAGGATCTGGCCCCTTCCCCAAAAAACAACACACAGAGGAGAGATTTTTCAAACACATTCACACATTATCATAAATGTAATTTTGTGCGTGTGCGTGCGTGCGTGTGTGTGTGTGTATAAATCTAATCTAATGGTTAGGGCAACATCACTCTCACTAGCTGAGGTGATTTTTGTCAACAGCTATTAATACCAAGACTTGAGCATAGTAACCTTGCCAGTGTTGGAGGGTAGCCTCTGAAATCAGGATTGCCAAGTTCTTTGTGCAGTTGTATTTTCTGTTGACATGTCGAGAGTCACCAAAGAAGTACTGTACGAAAATAAAAAAACAAACATTGTATTGTTTTTTTAATGTCATTTTTATTCATGTTAGTAAATACCAGTTTTCATTAAGTGCTGCTAAAGAGCTTTATCATCTGTGATAATTTTTAGCACTATTAGGTTAAAAGTTAAAGATATTATTTATGTCTCTTAGCATTTTTGTGCAAACTGAAACCTGATATTTTAGTGTTTGACATGTGACAAGTAAGGACATATAGATCTGTCAAGACTTTCTACTTTTCTTAAATTTTATTTTTAAGTAGTCTCTATACCCAGTGTGGGGCTCGAACTTATATCCCCAAGATCAAGAATCACACACTCCACTGACTGAGCCAGCCAGCCACCCCCTACTTCTTTTTTAAAAAATTAAACCTACTCTAAACAGTATTCTGCATAATATATAGATCAAAAGTGGAGTCTTGGGGCACCTGGCTGGCTCAGTCAGTAGAGCATGAGACTTGATCTCAGGGTCATGAGTTTGAGCCCCACATTGGATGTAGAGTTTCCTTAATTAAAACAAAACAAAACAAAAAAACCAACTGGAGTCTTAACACCAAGTAAATATTTGGTATAGACAACACTGAGTTGTCCATTTTTAGGGAATTCAGTCTGGGGGCACAGTGTTTTATGGACTTATTGTTGGTTAATGAAAGTTGGTGGACAACTTGAGTTTTGAAGGGAAAAAAGGTTTATACCAATACAGGAACAGAGCAGTGTTTCTTAGCAGTACATTCAGAGGTACAGCGTTAACTATGTTCTTAGAATCATAATGAAAGACCTAGAGGTCACATATCTCTAAGCACAACTGTACCCAGCAAAATAGTTAGAAAGCCCTTCCTTAGAGAGTTTGAAAATAGGGAAGCCAGCAGTCTTCTCAACAATATACTGTGTTGAGAAGTTTATTAGAAAGTTGGTTTGTATGATTGAAAGAGTTAAATATGTTAAGAATAGCATAGAACTTTGTAGTTTACAAAGGGCTTTTCGTATAAGTTCATCTCTTAAACCTCGTAACAGTTTTATGAGTAGATGATACTTTTCCCATTTTTCTGATTTATAAGCAAACAAATTAAAAACCCTGAGGCTGAGAGTGGTTACACAGCAAGTAAATGGAATCCATTTTTTCTTGTTTTAGGGGGATGGTGAGTGTGCTTTCCATATATCACAGCTGTCTTTTTTAGTGGGATTTGATTATTATTTTTGTTTTGTTGGTTTGTGAAGTTTTTATTTGTTCGTGCTTTTGGTTTTATGTTCTTTGAAGGTGAGAAGCTGCTAGGTGTCCCAGGAGTTTGACATGTATAGTTCTGAAGATAACATATATTAGTATTTTGTGCTAGGCAATTGCCCTCTCTGATGGTAGCGTTTAGAGCTGCTACGTGGTAAAAGGCCTTGTATCTCAGTAAAGTGTGTCTATTACTGCTTTGTGAGTCTGTTTATATTTACCTTGTAGCAACTGATTTGTTAGTTGTAACTTACTGGAATTGGTCAAAATACGATAAATCATGTTTTTACAAATTTAGCAAATAAAACCTTTTCTATGATGCTATAAACTGCCCCCAAATTGTCATCATATGATAGATAGCTGCATAAGTTGTCTAAACCCCCAAAATATTTTTTAAAAGGGTTCAACATGTGCTTGCCTTGTTTTTATGTTATAAATATATGTATATAATGTGTTTCTTTAGGTAGAGACCAATCTCTTAAAACTGCTATCCAGAAAGAGAACTTTTTGAAGAAGTAGGGTATAAAATGAATCTTCTCATCCTTCATAAGCTTTTCTGTAACAAGTCACTAACTTTTTTAACCCTTCAGCTTTATTTTGAAATAAAATGAGTAATTGGCATTTAGTCATGGCCAAATAAAATTTTGTGCCTTTCTGTGTGTCTAATAAGCAGACAACAATCTGATGAAGGAATAAAAGCTGTCAGCGCCTCATTAACTTAAGTTACAGGCTCCGCATCCTGCGAGGCGCTCTTGGACATTGAGAGCCTCCAGGTTAAATCCTGGTTTTACTTCTTCTTTTCCTGAACATTTTGTTTCCTCGGTATCAGATTTTCTGAGGCTTTAGCCATCTTCAGTTAATTTTTTTAAATTTAAAAATAAATGGATATTTTCTGTGGGAAAAACGTCAGAACATCAATAATCTGAAAAACTAAAAGTAACCCTTAGTGCTACCACCCAGAGATAACCAGTAGCAAATTATGAAAGTACCTCCCAACCCGAACTCTCGACAGCCCAGAGTATTCCTGGTTTCTACAGATCTTTGTCAGTTTGATAGACGAAACTTGTCTTCTTAAAATTTACATTTCTAGGACTATTGAAGATGGATGTTTTTCACGTTTGTTTGTCATTCTTATTCTTCTATGAGCTGTTTTATTCATATTTTTTAAATTTGTAAGCACTCTAACGTATAAATTATGTTAACCCTTTGTTTTGTATGTTGTAAGTTCTATATTGTAAGTTCTCCCTGTTTTTAACCTGTTCTTTGTTTCCAGAATTTACATGTGGAGTTGAACTATACTGTTCTGTGTTACTACCAATAAAATCAAATATGACCTTTTTATTGTTGAAAATACCCCTTTAACTTTTTTCTTTTCTTTTTTTTTTTTTTAATAAACATATATTTTTTTCCCCAGGGGTACAGGTCTGTGAATCGCCAGGTTTACGCACTTCACAGCACTCACCATAGCACATACCCTCCCCAGTGTCCATAACCCCAACCCTCCTCTCCCAACCCCCCCCTTTAACTTTAAGGTGATTCTTAATTTGACAAAAATTATAAGAAATCATTTTTGGACATGTTTTCTAATAGAACCTTGCAAAAATTAAAACTAATTCAACAAATTCAAGTTGAACTCTAATATATATACACACAAACACACACACACACACACACATATATATATATATATATATATATATATATATATATGTTGCAAATTCAAATAGGAAGATTATTTTACTATTTAAAATAAAGGGGGAGCCCTAGGTGGCTCAGTCAGTGGAGCATGTGACTCTTGATCTCAGGGTTGTAAGGTCAACCTGCCCCTTGGGTATAGAGATTACTTAACAAAGTCTTACAAAAAAATAACAAAGTGATGCTATAATTTTAACATTTGCTTTTGTATATAGAGTACACTTACATGACAAGAAAAACCCCAGTCTTAGTAACTTCATGATTCTGATAATTGTTATTTATTACAGTTCTGTAGGTTTTCTAAGATAATAAGTAGCTAAAAGACTGCTTTTGTAGTTTATCAAAATATATCTCCTTTTGCAAATGGTCTCCCCTAAACATGCTGTCTTTTTTTGGTTAATAATTTTTTGGTTGACGGTATGATTGTGTAGTAATCCTTTCCTAGCTCTATGGATGTTATGTTTGAAGGAATTTTATATTTTTGACATTGACTATTTTTTAAGTTAGAGTGTGTTGGTATTATATAACATAATATATAAATCCTAGGGGAAAGATTGCCAGTGATGTTTTAAGTCTAGCAAGATTAAGCAAATTTAGTGAAAATTAATATTCACAGGAATATATTTTCTAGTTATTGATCTCATTGTAACTGTTAAGTAAGGTTTTATTTTTATTTTTATTTTTTTAAAGATTTTATTTATTTATTTGACAGAGATCACAAGTAGGAAGAGAGGCAGGCAGAGAGAGAGAGGAGGAAGCAGGCTCCCTGCTGAGCAGAGAGCCCCACGTGGGGCTCGATCCCAGGACTATGGGATCAGGACCTGAGTGAAGGCAGAGGCTTTAACTGACTGAGCCACCCAGATGCCCCTGTTAAGTAAGGTTTTAAAGAAGTTTTAAGAAAACTTAGGTTGAATATGGACTTGATCCATAGGTAAATAACTTTTGGAAAGTGTAAAAAGATTATGAATCTCATTGAATTGGTTTAAGGAGTAGTGGTTCTTTCAGATTCCTGATTGTTCCCTTCCTCGGTTTGTAAGAATGCTGAAAAGCTGCTGTAGCTACAGGTTTTATAGGTACAAAGAGGAGAAAGGAAAGAAGTAAAGTTTAAATTTATTTTGGCAAAAGCAAACTTTTGCTTTGGGAGGTTACCTCAAATCATGTCCTTTTTTGAAGAAAAAGGAAAAAAAATTAAAAGAGAAATTAGTCATTAAGTTCATTTAAATTGTGGTGATGAGCAGAGAAGAACGGTGGGAAGGCTCACATGCACAAGTCCAGACCTTTGACATTATTACCACAGTTACACACACAGCCAAAAGAGATGTGCTGGCAGGCTTGAGGGAGATGGTGTTCATTGTCAGGCTGGAAATGTCTGATCCATTGCTAGACCACCACCTCTATTATACATGAGAGGTTTATTTTTTTAACATGCTTATCGTAACTTTATGCCGAGCAGAGTTAGATTGCATTGTATTTGTGTAAAGTATTAATGTGTTAAATGTAAACCTTTAGAGTATATGAGAATTTTCCTGTTTTGAGTTTTATTTTTAAAAATAGAGTAAGAATCCATCCAGACGAAATCACTCTGGTCTTCTTTAACCTCTGAGAGACCCTGAACTTTCCAGTTCACTCTGTGTGATGTTTAAAAATGTATGACCCCGTTGTTGTGTGTCTCTAAGGACAGTGTGTCCTGGATGGTTGTAGTCTTGCCCTCTAGAGTCCCAGCTCATCTGAAGAAGTGGGCTTGTTCAGCTCTGTGTCCTCAGAATGCAGCCTGTACCATGACGCTGAGCATGTAAGCATGCTTAGATGTTTTCATGACGAGATTAAACACCCCCCCCCCAACCCTGTTTCTTACTTACTTGAAGTGATCTGTGGAGGAATGTTCAGTGAATTAAACCCAGAAAGATTTGCTACTAATTCCTTACAAAACTATTCATTTTGGAAGGAAATCTGTTTGGGAAACTTCTTGCTCTGTGGTAGAGCATCAGATAATTTTCAGCTAATGTAATTTCTTTTATTTAACACGAATATTTCCTTTATGATCCAAAACATTTTATGATCCCCACAGCTGCAGTGAGAAGAGGAGTTTGTTATTTTAAACGGAGGCTGAAGAAACTGTAGAATTAGCAGACATAAGAGAAAGTGGAGAAGCTGGAGGATGGAGTTGCAGACTCTACAGGAGGCTCTTAAAGTGGAAATTCAGGTTCACCAGGTATGTTCCATTATTGGCTTCTCCGTGTTGTGTTATTAAGTAATGGCTAAGATTAGTAAGGTGTCTGGTCTCTGAATTTCAGTACACTTTTTAATCGTCTTTCAGATAGTTGTCTGAGAGTCATGTCATTTGCCTTTTATTGCTACATAACAAACTCACTGACAGTACTTCTAAGAACTTTAATAAAGTATTCCTGACTTCCTTTTCCAGAGGAAAAAAATGGAAAGTATTTTTTCATAGACTAAAGGTGTTAAAAAAAAACCCAAACTCTTTTTTGGGTTCATTTGAAGAACTTTGTTCATGTGAATTAATTTGTATATTTTAAGTAATGAGACATGTTTAAATTGACTACCGTTTATACTGAAGTTTTTATACATAACTCAGCTTTGTGCCTTGATTCTGATCTTTAGTAAAGAAAACATCACTGCTAGAGCGTCTGGGTGGCTCAGTCTGTTAAGCTTCTGGCTCTTGATTTCAGCTTAGGTCGTGATCTCTGGGTCATGAGATCTAGCCCCTTTTGGGCTCCATGGTCAGCATGGAGTCTGCTTGGGATTCTCTTTCTCCCTCTCCATCTGCTCTCCAGCCCCCAACTCATACTCACTTTCTCTCTCTCTCAAAAAAAAAAAAAAACAAAACAACAACAACAACAACAACAAAAAACTTCACTGCCTTCACAGATGTTTAAATTTCAAATATTATGATTCTTAAAATTTACCTCAGGTACATAGGCTAAACAAACCTAAAAATGTGTAAGTAAAAATATGTAGTAATTGTTTATATAATATCAGTAAAATAATATTAAATATTTATAACATATATGCATAATACATCTCATTTAATATAACTCTAATCCAGAAATGAAGCTCTCCTTAAATAACTGGGTCATTACCATATATCTTGTAAACAGAAAGTCACTGTTTCTATCCCCTTTCTAGACATTAGCTGGATGTGGTCCCAGGTTCAAGATAAACTGATATACACATACAATCAAAAGTGATAAATGATGATGAATTAACTACTTTTGAATGTTTGGGATGTAGAAGTAGAAAGGGGAAAGGAACAAGTTTCCCTTGTTTTATCTGAATAGTTCAATGTAAAGTTAATTTCTGAAATTGTTGGAAGCACCCCTTGGGCTTTTGATAACTACTAAATTTGCAAGTTGCTTAGAATTAGGGTGGATGAGAGCTTACAGGAAAGCTTCAAAGGCATACACACACTTTTAAGTCTCTGTGTATGCAGAAATTCCTGCTTCTGCTTTGGATCTGTTAAACTCTTGCTCAGCAGTAGTCTTACAGGTTGCTGTGTATGGGTGGGCTTCTCCAGGTGAAGTGTGTTTTGTTTTACGGTAATTTTAAGAAATTTAGTATATACTAAGTTATGCACATTTTATTTTATTTGGCCTTGTTCTGTTACTAATTGAGGAGAATAAAAATCTGTTTATAAAATCAAGCTTGTCTTTTTTCCCAGATGTAAGTATTTTAACGTAGAGTTGTATTGAATACTTAATTTGGCTGAACGGCAAATGACAACAGGTAAATTCATAATATGGTCAAAGCTGACATCATCATAGAAGGAACTTCTGGAGAACAATAACCAATCTGAAATTTGTATGGATCAAAGATATTTAATGAAGTTGTATGTGATTTTAGGAGATACTCCTTCTCTCAAGAAATTTGGAGATGGCAGCATTGACATTCTGCTTTTAGTTCATTCTCACAAGATATGAACAAGTCTCAAATAAGACTTTCTTGACTCATCTCCTTAATTGAACTAAATTACTAAAAATGAGAATTTTTTTTTTTAAAGGAGAGGGGGAGAGGGAGAGAGAATCCCAAGCAGGCTCCATACCTACGGTGAAGCCCAACATGGGGTTTGATCTCATGACCCTGAGATCCTGAACTGAGCTGAAATTAAGAGTCAGATGCCTAGGGGCGCCTGAGTGGCTCAGTGGGTTAAGCCTCTGCCTTCAGCTCAGGTCATGATCTCAGGGTCCTGGGATGGGCTCTCCGCTCCGCAGAAAGCCTGCTTCCCCCGCCCCAGCCTGCCTCTCTGCCTACTTGTGATTTCTCTCTCTCTCTGTCAAATAATAAATAAAATCTTTATGTAAAAAAAAAAAAAAAAGAAAGAGTCAGACGCCTAACCAACGGAGCCAC
>NW_022631657.1:0-37937 GCF_010015895.1 Lontra canadensis
TTCCTGCCTCCAGCTGCCAGGGGGGACAACCAGCCAGCAGCAGGAGGGTGCAGTATCCCAGCTTTTCCATTCTCTCTTCTCCTCACTCTCCTCTCTTTTTTTTCTTGAGTAGCTCTATTTCCCCTCCCTCCCCCCTCCCCCCTCTCCCCCTCTCCCCTTCTCCCTGTCTCTCTGTCTTGTCTCTGGTGTTTGTCTCTGGGAGGAACTGGGGCTGCCTGCTTGGAGTTTGTTGTGGGGGGGAGGGAGGGGGAGGGGAGGGGTGTGTGGGAGGGAGGAGGGAAAGGGGGGGTGTTCTCGTCAGGACCCCTCAGTCAACTTGAGATTTGAGCAATAACTTCCCCTTCGGGGCGCCCCCCTGCGTGCCCTTCCTATTCCTCCCCCCCCTAAAAAAAAGACAATGGAAAAACCTTGTCTCCCCCTTCCTTCCCTCTGCCCTCCACCCCTCCCCAGGATAAATTGGAAGTAAGTTTATGAGCAGCCTCGGGAGCCTGGGCGCTGAGTGCAGGGCCGAAGCGGGTGACAGAGGCGGCGCGCCGGGGGTGGCGGGGAGGGGGCGTCACATTGTCCCGGCGGGGGGCCGGGGAGGGGGCCGCGGGCGGGGGCGGGGGGCGCGTAGCCTCGTCCGCCCCCTCGGCTGTCCCTCAGCCCGGGGATGGTCGTCTCGGGCCCTTCACCACCCTGCCCCCCCCCCCCTCGGGATGCTGTCGGGGGGAAGTTTTTATTATGATTATTTAATTAATTAATTAATTTTTTTTTTTTTTTTGAAAACCATCTTGTTTGGTGACTGAGGGATCTGGTTTTTAAAAAAAAAAGCTGCGGCTGCTGACGCTGCCGGGCCCGAGTGTGTGTGTGTGTGTGTGTGTGTGTGTGTTGGTGCATTTGTCTTGGGTGGCCGGAGCAGCGTTGGGGAAATTCCGCTTATTCTTCTTCTTCTGCAACTTGTTATTCCGGAGAGTCTGCCTGCACCCCTCACCCCGGGGCCGGCCCTCCCGCACTCGCCCCCGCCGTCCGCGGCCGCGGGGCGCCCCCGGGACCCCGCGCGGGCAGAGGCCGGCAGGCCGCTCCGAGAGGGGCCGCGGCCGCCCCTCCCCCGCCCGCGCCCCCGCCGGGGGGAGGGGCGCGCGGAGTGGGACTCTTTCCGTTTGGTCCAGCCCCGTCGTGCACGCAGTTCCCAACACTTCTCGTCATCCTCTCTTTGGTCTCTTTATTCTGCTGAGCGGTGCTGTTAGGATTTCTTTTTTTCCCCTGACCACGTTCGCGATGGTGGGTAGCAGCAAGGTGGCCCTGGTAGGGGAGGGGTTGATATCGAGATTGGGCACCGGGGGAAGAATGTCTCGTTTCAACTTTGTCTGTGGCTTGCACCCCCGGAGAAGGCCACACGCCGGTTGTAGGGTGCAGATGTGCTGAGAGTGATTTCTAAGTAGTTGAGTTGTTGAGATGAGGGTACGACTGCTAATGGTAGGCAGGTTTTGTTTTCATTGGTGAATCTGGTGTCATCATATTCGGGGCATATGTTGAAATATTCTTTGTTTAGGTCTTGAAGTAGAGGATCTCACTCTGCACGTCCACATTGTGTTGTTTTTAAATGATGTCTGCAAGTGTGGCATCCTAGAATTTCAAATGTGAGTTAAGGTCCGGGCGTGTGTGGGCCTCAGCATTGGCCTTGACACTGAACTTTGTGGCTGTGTTTTGGATTTCAGAGATTTGCCCCATAGCTGGGGTGCAAGCTGTGCATTTTTTGTTAATAGTAGGTGTCAGGAATGTAGATGTTTAAGCTGGGGACATTAAAGGGAGAGCATTCCTGTATTAATAATTGATAGCTGAGTATTAGAATCAGATTAATTTGGGTTGATGAAAGTTTTTTTGTTTTGTTTTGTTTTGTTTTTCAAAAGCAGCTGTGCACTCTAGGAAGGAAGCCTTTCCATAGGCACACTTTATAGGGGTTTTTTAGGGTAGGAAGCTGGAATATCTCCTTTTGGAGAGGATACTAATCAACATCTCTGGCTTCATTGAGGGCCTGGTAAGGGGACTGAAATTGGGGCTAAGACATCTAAGTGTACTTTTCAGTGTTGATGTTGTTTGTTTACATCTGGTGTTTATCACATTTGGGCACTAGAAATAAATAGGGCAGTTTTTCTTTTTTTTTGAAGAGTAGCCCCCCCCCTTTTTAAGTTTCATGATTTACTTGATTTCACAGCATTGTAGGAAACTGTTACTACATTTTTACTGGAAATACTATTATTCATTTTGAGTTTGGTAAGTTCTTTCTATTCTTTTTTTCTATCTTCACTTGTGTATGGAATCTACATTGTGGGCTTAAAGCTAGCTTATTAGGGACTATTTAAAATGTCTGAAAACTACATTTTAAAATACCAAGACATATTTGATGGTAAAGAAATTTTTGTGTGCACTTATACTCCCGTTTATAAAAAAATTTCTGTACTTAAAACTTCTGTAGATGGACAACTGTTCTTTAAAGGAGCATAGTAATAGTGCAGAAAATTCTCTAAACACAAACTTCCAGCTAATATGTTAAAAATATTCCAGGTATTTTTCTTTATGTCAGACTTTTGCTTTTGCTAACATAATGGTATTTGCAATATGACTGGCATTGCTTGGCTGGCCATAATAAAGTCTTTTGCTTGAGTGCTTTTGATGGCTTTTTAAGGTAGTTTTTAGATAATTTTGCAAGCTTTATTTAAGCATGTTGCCCTTTGGACTCAGGCAGGTCTTATGGAACCAGAATAGTAATAGATTAAAAAGACTCCTACCTATGCCAGATTTTCTTTTTAAGAGGTATAAGTGATGGATGGGCCCTATTTCTTTTAAGCTTTGAAGGGTCCATCCTTTTTCCCATTCAGTCATCTGGAAGGAGCTGCCTCAGAAACTCTTCTTCTGCTTACATGAAGAACTCTAAATGCTATCCAGCAGGAGGTGCTACAACAAGATAAAGCCAATCTCTGAATTTTGAGGGTCTTGCTACTTATTACAGTTCTCTTAGCTTCAACTTAGCAACAGGATAAACGCCTTAAAGTTCCAGAAAGATTTTAAGTAAGTCCATTTAAAAGTCCATTAATAAATTACGTTTGCAATTTGAAACTGAAATCTTTGATTGCTTTTACCTGCTTACCATATTATACAAAGTAGATTTGTTATCGTGGTAGCTTAAGAATGCCACACTTAGCTACAGAGTGCTGTTACAATTATTTAGATGTGGAGTTAGTCTTGTATTGGTGAGTGGGGAGTTGAACACATACGTGAAAAGATGGTGTGCAGTGCCTATAAACAAAAGAAGTTGGTGTGATGGTTTTGTGTCATCCCTGTAGTATAAATACAAATAGGATATAGAGATATGAGATTTTGGACAGGGAAATGCTGTATGGAAAAAAAATTTGATTCCTTGTGTTTTTTTCCTCACATCTATAGACAGTGATCCTAATAGATAAATTCTTAGGCACTCAGCTTTACAAATATATGTCATTGATGTATTTGAGTTGGCCTCCAAAGACTGAGATTCTCGAACTGTAAGTAAAGTTATATCTGTGAGTATAGGTCATTGCTGAGATGTCCCTTAGTAACACTTAACAATAACTGCATAAAGATGAAAGTTAGTTTCATAGCATTTACAGCACATGCTCCTTTGAAACTCTGTTAGTTCAGGAGAATTGATTTATCCCTGGGAATATCATGCTACTTCGGTGCTTGTAAAGTTTTGTATCAAAGTTTTAGAAACTTTAGGAATGTGTAGAAAATTTGATGAAGCTGCTTTGAATTTTGTCAGTTTTCTAGGCATAATACTGTACTTTTTTTTCCAGTAAGATCAAATGAGATAATACATGTGAAAGTTCTTTGTAAATTGTCAGAAACCTCAACAGATGTTGAGATAGGTAGCTAATTAATACATAGACAGAAATGTCTGTCTTTAAAATGTTAGCGTTCTCCACATCATTTGGGAAATGAGCACATTAAAAGTGTACCCCCAACACTTCATGGATTTTTTTAAAATGCTACTGTGGTTACCAAAAAGCTCTTTGTTACAGTTTTGAAGCTTTGTTTAAAAAATGCCGTGGAGGCAGTTTCTCATAATTCAAAAAAAGAGATCATTTTTCTTTTTGTAGATCTTATGAAATGTATATTCCCCCATTAAAATTTTTCTTCATTTCTTTATTGATGTGATAGTAGTTGATTTTAGTGAATATTTAAGTTCCAGAATCTTTCTATAGGCTCTCATTAACACACAGAGTAACAGATGTCACAGTTAAGGTTTTGATTGTTTTCAGTGAGTCTGCTAACTTCCTGAAAAATTCTTACTAAGTAAAGCTTTCAAGCTTGTTTCAAAGTGAAGATGTGTATCTGTATGTATTAGTATTAGGTACATGGGTATATCATTTTGTTTTTCTCTTTTAGGGGGATGCATGAGGAAATGACTACTCAAATCTAGAAGAGTGCACTGAAATATTTTTGTGTAAAAATAACCCAAAAGTTTAAAACTTGGAGCCTTGATTTGTGGCTTTTTTAAAAGACTCTGCTTGCAAATTTGGACTAAAATAAAATAAAATACAGATAATTGGGAGTCCCTGTGTTTATGAGCATATCAAAAGGTTTAGTTTTAGTCTTACATTTTAGAAGCTACTGCTCTTTATGAAATAGCCCCTTTAATTAGAAATTAAATATAGAAACTTGTTTCTGTGTGCAAGTGAGAAAAACATTTAACTGTTTAAATAAGAATGAAACCTCTCAGGGTAGTATTAACTTTTTCATCCTATGGACACTGAATACTAAAGTTGGTTTTGGTTTTTTTGTTGTTGTTTTTTTGAGGAAATACGGAAGTTAAGGTTATAGTAATGTGCTTTTAAATTTTGTGTTCTTGGTATTTTATTGCTGAAAGCTTTTGTATTTAATAGCTATTCAGAGGGAGAAAAGGCAGGGATTAAAGTTTTTGGTCTCTAACCTTTTGCAGAATTCCTTTATATCTATATTCAGGCCTGATTTCTTAAAATCTTTCTGAACGTTCATGTTAATTTGTGCTAGGAAATAGTCACGATATTTGTTGACTTCTCAGGAACTTTTATACTTGGGCTTTTTTGTAGGCCTTAAGTATTCTTTAGGAGCACAGCAATATATTTTAATCACTTTAACTTTACCTGGTGTGTATTTTTGCTGCTTTGAGGGGTTTTTTTTTTTAAGGAGGTAATATGCTAACCCTGCTTTAAATTTATTGTAGATAATTACTTTTAAAATATCATATGTTTTCTTGTTGGTGTGTTTGTATGTACATGTGGCTGTGCTATTTTGTAGGCTTTCCTATAATTCTTGTGTGTGAAATTTCTGGAGTTAACTTTTGTGAAAATGTTGAAGTGGACTTTTAGAGATAACTTTTATATTACTTGTCTGTTAGTTCACGTTAAACTGGGGGTGGTGGTGAACTCTTCCACCACATTTAGAGATCATAGGTGAGGTTCAGTCAACCTTTAGGTATTCTACAGCAACTTTCTCACACTAGACACTTGTGTGGCAGTTTGAATAACTTTTGATATAATAACAGAACATTTTGATATAATAACAGTTTGAATAACTTCTCTCCCTCCAGTACATTGCAAGTCTTCCCCCTGTTTAAAAAAAAAAAAAGGTCTCTGTTGAAGGAAAGTATTCTTTTCTATATTTTGGAATCATCTATCAAATGTTTTCTGGTTTTTTAAATAGACAAAAAAGTGAACCGGTAATATGGAGATAGGAAGGCGATGGGGCCTAACAGGTTGGTGATCTAGGCTTTATTTTGACTCTGTGGGCCTAGGGGACAAAAAATAACTTAAACACAGAAGCCAGAAAGATGGGGTTTGTTTTATTGTTTTGGCTGCATTGAGGATACAAACTGTCAGTACTTGAGGAGAAGGAGCAGCAGAAAGGAATTGATTTTTTTCTGCTGCAGATCCAAGTATTGTTAACCATGTGCATCTCTGAAGCAGCATACTTACAAATCAAACAGTAGTTGATTCTTTCACTCAATTAACAGTCGAGCCCTAGACAGGTTTTTTTAAGATTTTAAATAAGTATCAAAAACTTCAGAGTAATGACAATAATTTCCTGATAAAAGTGGGTGATAGTAACCATGGCAACTGTTATCTGGCCTTATGGCCAGTATGTTGTATTGATGAAGTCTCAGATCCTGTAGTAGCCTGTCACTTTTATGGTGAAATGTAGTAACATGTGTTGCAGGTGATTTTTAGCTGGATTGTGTTAAATTTGTGTGCCAGCTTATCTTTCCTTGTTAGGAATTTCTTGGACCATATTCCACAGCATGTTTGTGAAGGTGCTGTTGCCTGAAAATAACCCACCACCTGTGTTAGGCCTCCTGATGCAGATTGCACTTAGTTCTTTCCCAGCCTCCTTCCTCAGTCTTGCAGAAAATAGGGGTGTGCGTAGAAACTATATATACATAAATAACAGCTCAAAGTTATCTATCTGGACACGTTATTGATAGTTTAAAAAAAATCTTTTGGATGAGAGAAATGGGAATATTTTTTTTCCTCCAAGTGTTCTTTCTGGAAACCTGTGTGTGTGTGTGTGTGTGTGTGTGTGAGAGAGAGAGAGAGAGAGAGAGAGAGAAACGAGGGTTTAGGAGCGGAGGGCATAGATATTGAGTAAGGACTTGACAAAAGAGAAACTTAAGTATTAATTGTTTTTGTGTGTGTGGTGGTGTTATGTGTACCTATTACTGTAAGAATGTTTTTCTTAGTCGACATTATTAGAGTATGGGAAATGTTTTTGTATGAGATTTTCTGCAAGAAAATTATTTATAAAATATAACTTGAAAGACTGTTAAGAGAAAACCTGGTAAAACTTTCTTGGGGGAGGGGAATAGAGAACTTTGAAACTGATCAACCACACTTTAAAAAAAAGCCTTTAAAAATAATGTTTTAAAAAATAATTTAAAAATTGTATGAAATCTTCTTGCTTTTTAAGCATTTCTTTTATTGCTTAGCCTGTGTAAGATTTTTCTAATGTGAAAATGTTGATGTAAATATTCATTGATACTTTTTCCAGTATGTGGTAAAGAAACTGCCAGAGCAGAGAGCAAACAGGTTAGATCTGAATTTCACTAGACCCTGATAATAAGAAACTGTGCTTAATAGTTCAGACTTTCTTAAAACTTACTGTGTTAGGGTGAAGTCGTTTACTTACTACATGTCCCAGGATGCACTTCGGGTTTTTGCTTAACTCCGGATTAGAGCATTGCATGCTGGGACCTGTAGTTGATTTAAACAGCACAGAGAACCCTTCCCTCTTGTCTACTCCATTTTATACAAACAGCTTCCCAAGCCTCTAAGAACTTTCTGCTAAGTAAAATTTGATTGCTAATGTTATGATTACCATGGTGCTGATATTTTAAAGTGAGTCTTCAGAAACACCCTAGTGTTTTAGTTTACCTTGGATTAGTTTGTTTTTTCTATCAGCTACTTTAAGATTTACATGTAAAATAACTGATACATGTTTATGTATGTTTGTGTTTATATATTTAACACTTATCAGTTGTAAATTTTTTTTGTCTGTGCTGCTATAGATCACTTTATAATAACAGCACACAGATTGCTAATATGGGCATTAGGAGGTTATTATTATAGTGCCTGATATATATGCTGTTCTCTTTTCTTTGAATGGGGCCAGTTACTCAGTGCCCGTATTTAAATTTAGAGTTTATTTAAAAATTATTTTGTAATAATGGTCAATGTCTTGAGTCTTAGTGTTTTTTAAATGGAAGATGGATTCCTGAAAATAAATGTGGTTTCAATGTAAATTTAATACTCATAGATATAATCTGAAAGGTAGAGGAAAAGGTAAGGTTTCTTTAATAATTTGTATTTTCATTTGTAAAATTTAAATTTCTCTTCTTTCTCTTCTTTTCTTTGAAGTTCTGATACTTTATTAGTGAATATCAGAATGTTGTTGCAGGGATTAGTTGTTGAAATCTGTGAAAGTGCTTAGCACAGTGCCGGCCACATAAAAGTGCCTCAGTAAATGTGTAGAATTAGCAGCAGCAGCAGCAGTAGTGGTTCTTGTTATTAAATAAATAGCATGCCTCACATTTTTTCCTCTCTTTTTATATTATTATTTGAACAGAAGCCCAGCCTGTTCTGACAAGACCTTGAGATTTTTGGCCTATGGTAATGATATGGCAGTTCCTTAGAATTTTTTGCTGTCCATAAGATGTCTTTGCACCTCAATTTCTCCCTAAGTGATGTATGCCTGTAGTTAGCTACGAGCCAGTCACAGACATTTTGACCAGGATTCAGCTATGCCTGTTCAGTACTCGTTGCCACTGTACCACAGCGGTTGGTTGACTTTGGAAAGTTCAAAAGATAATAAAAATGTTTTTGTTCATAATGTTTGCACTGGTAAAATACCCAAACTACTTGATTAATGAAAATAAGATGCTGCAAAAATGTTCCTCATGTCCCAGTGTATGTAACCTTGAAAAACTCTGCTGTGTTTAGAAGCAAGAACCAAGCTATCGCCATAGTTTACAGTGTTAACAGGACTGGTGTATTGGAGGCCAGTGAGCAGCCCCAGAAAGAAAATGTAGTTTCAGGTCCGTGGGTTGTACTTAAAATGTTAGGTTCAAAAAAATCATAAGTCTTTACATTATTTTTCTCTTTTAGGACACTCTAACTTCTTTTAGGCTCTTGAACTTGTAGGATATTTTTATCTGCATGGCTGGTCTCTTTTAGCTTTTTGAGAAGGGAAAGGGACATCTGGGAATATTGAAAAATGTAAGCGTAAGTTGTGATGTATGTGCCTTAGTTTGAGGGTATACAGAATCGATATAGTGTCTTTCTTACCTGCTTGGCCCGTATCTATTCCAGCTTTTCCCCTTGTGTGGAATCCCTGGAATAATATTGCTGAGGGCTGCTGTGTTTATTTAAGAGAATTCTGCCTTTAGTAGTGATTATTTAAGTACTTGTTCACAAAACAAACCAACCCACTGTAATAATACTAACCTTTTTTTCTCTTATAAATATGAACTGAAATTTGTTAATATTTGTATTTTAGACATTGAATAGATTCTTTAGCTATGTCAAAAATTTGTGGGATCTGAGCCGGTAATGGTGCCACATCACGAGTGGCTTTATTTATCTTCTATTAACTTGACTTTTTAAGACCTAACATTAAAATGAAATAAACTCAGTGGTTACCAAGAAGTTAAATACAAAGGACTAAGTATAAGGGGTAAAATTGTTTCTAGTGTTAATTGGTCAGTGCAGGAAAGATCAGATTTGGATGAGTGTTCCTTATCTACATTTTATAATTACACACGTGTGTAATTCTTAATACACTAAAGTTGGAAATAAGGAGAGTAAAACTGGGTAGCCATATGTAATCCCTGTAGAGTCCTCTGACACACCTAAAGTATTGAGCACAGTTTTCTGTCTTTTTTTAATGAAATGTCCCAGGCCAGTGGAAATGAAACAATTGTGATGGTGTCAGAGGACTTGGCCCTAAGACCAGTCCTGTCACTAGTGGTGTGCTCTTGGGAAATTCAGCCTGCTGGGCATTAGTTTTTGCAGTGGTAAGTTGGGGATAGTGGTAAAAGGCGGCTTCACAATGATGTTAAAAGGACTGGATGAGATAATGCTGATGAATGCACTTTATAGACTAAAGTAGTATATATAAATTGAGTTTGTAATCACTAATAAATGCCTGAATTTTAAGGTATTTCTCTGTATTGTGTTAACAATGTTAGTATTTTTTTTTAAAGATTTTATTTATTAATTTGACAGATCACAAGTAGGCAGAAAGGCAGGCAGAGAGAGAGAGGAGGAAGCAGGCTCCCTGCTGAGCAGAGAGCCCGATGTGGAGCTCTATCCCAGCACCCTGGGATCATGACCTGAGCCGAAGGCAGAGGCTTTAACCCACTGAGCTACCCAGGCGCCCCAAAAATGTTAGTATTTTTAAAAGTTTAAATACAGGAGTTAGAATCATATCATATTTGGTGATCTGAATACCCCCTGCCCATGGTCAGCAGCCAAGTTCTTAACATGTTTACAGCATAGATAGTGATAATATGCACTGGTGCGTTTGTGTGTGTGTATATCTATATAATATACACAAATGTCATAAATGTACTGGTGTGTTGTTATGGTAATGCAAGTTTTCAATTATGGGCTTTTATATTTAAAACTATTTTTATGTGTTAATATACAAACTTACGCAAATACACATATTTGTTCTATAAATATATAAAGATTTATAAAGATATAAAATTGAATGTTTGGCAAGTTGAGAGCTGTTCTTGTACCATAAAGGTATGTTGTTTTAATAACAACAATAACAATGATTTTATATTTACTATTTATTATATATAGAGTTAAGCTCTTTTGTATATAGTATCTCATTTAATTGTAATCCTCAGCAATATTACAAGGATTTACTATTACTATCGTATCCTTATTTTAGAGATAAGGAAATGAAGCCCTCCCTGGGATCACACAGGTGTAGCAAATGCTACAACCTGAATTCAAGCCCAAGTTTGACTCCAGAGCCTCTTCTCTTAAGAGTCCATAATATTGTACTAAACTTTTAATTCCTCTAGAAACCTAGAAAGTGAATTTCTAAAGAAGTTTTGAATTTACTACGGTGTATCATCTTGAGACTGTTTCCTGCTGGTTTTGGTTGGGTTAAATTGAGTATTTTGGAAATAGTAAGCATTGGAATGGAATGGAAATGAAGGCATTTGAGTTAGTGCCTGTTTTGCTCATCACTGTATGCCAATTGTGAAGCATAGGGACTACCACGGAGTGGGGACTGATACCTATTTTTTAAGGTTGGAATTTGGGCACTTTAGCATCATAGGTTATTTTATACATTTTTTTTAAGTAAGTGCAGATATTTTACATTTGCTGTTTTAATTAGTTCTTATGTAACTACAACATTTTAGAGGGTTTGATGAGAAATGTTCTTTTTTTTAAAGAAATATTATAAAGGCAGTGCATCTGAATAATTCTAGCCATATAGATATGTATAAAGTAGAAAGTGAAAGTCATCCCATTCTACTTTTAAATTTTTCTGTGCATTAAATATGTACTATATATATCTATTTCAAAAATAAATAGAGTTATACCATAATACTGTCTTAAAGTTTACTTTTTTCAAGTGGCTATTTAAAAAACTTGTTTTTGAAAATCAAGCTCAGGTGGAAAGTGGGAGTGAGGTTGGAAGGAGAGAGGTAAGATTTATACATTAAGATTATAAACTTAAACTCTAGACTGGTTATTACTTATGGGGCAGAAAGCATTTTAAGATCTTTTTAGTTGTGCGTAATGCCTTAGAGATGGTCATTGTTATTTTTAAAACTTTAAAAAATGTTAACCAATTTAAAATGGCAACACCATTTTCTGTCCTGTGCAAGTAATTTAAGAGGCATCATTTCAGAATTAAGTTCTACTAGTTTATTCTGGTAGCTACTATTTATAAAGAGATCAATTATGATTTCACATGACTTTTTTTTAAACCGGTGGGTTCTCTTGTTTGGTTAGAGGCATTCATTCAACATTTACAAATTGAAATAGCATTTTAAAGCTGAGAAAATAATTGTAATATTTTAATTAATGGAAACTCAAACCAAGTACTGCTTAATCGGCATTCAGATAGATACCCTTCATAGGAATTAGTGCTGGTACTCACATCGTTATGTCAGTAGTGTTGGCTGACCTCACCCCCATCCCTATCCCTACTCACTCAACCACTACCAAATGCTATACTGATAACCCACCACTTTTTCAAGTGACAAAAAAAATTGAGTACATGGTGTAAAATAAGATATCCTCAAGGCCTTATAATCTACATTAAATGTAATTTTTTGATTCTGGCTTTGAGAGTTTTATCTTGTTGCTAAAGCTATTATTAGTCATAATTCACCTTTATAATTTTTAGATTAAAAAAATTTATATTGTAGGTAATAAATTTTTCATTTCAGAAGTTTTAAAAAAGAGTCTTCCTTGTCCTAGAATGTACTCCTTGTGTCTGAGGTGCCTTAATGTTTCTTTAGACTCATATTTAGTGAAGTGATGACGCCTGGCCTTAAAATTCCAAGAATTTGATCTGACAGGGCATAGCAGTTTATTTAAACTACAATATAGTCAATTATTTATTTACTTATTTATTTGAGAGAGAGGGAGGGCACCCAGGAATGGGAGTGGGGGTGCTAGGGAAGCAGAGGGAGAGGGAGAGCGAGAATCCCAGGCAGGCTTCATGTCCAGAGTAGAGCCCCATCTCACAGCCCTGAGATCATGACCTGAGCCGAAATCAATAGTCGGATGCTTTACTGACTGAGTCACCCAGGTGCCTCCAGAATAGTCAGTTTTAACACACCAATTCAAGAGTTTTCTCATTGGCAACATTCATATGTGCTTTTCATTTTGTGTGGCTCAGGCCATGCCCTAGAAAGTATTTTATTATTTCTCAGAATAGTCTTATAAGTATACAGAGGGCTCAGTTCATGTCATGAATGGTTAAACTGAGGCAGAGACAAAAATTCAATTAAGTGAATAGCAGAGCCTGATTTTCCTCTCTTACTCTATCTTTGACATTCTTAGCCTGTTGTCTCCAAACTTTAAAAAATGACTGATAGCAGTAAATGTATATTTATATGTAATTTTATGAATTAATGTATGTTTCAAAACAGAGAAAAGTTGAAATTTGAAAAAAGGGTGATATTTAAAAATAGAAGTTGCAGTAATTCCTTCCATGTCCTCCTTTCTTCTCTGGGTGGGTGCACCCACTTGGAGACGAGTGCTTTAGATAGGCCATTCTTCTGCGGAAGAGGCAGCCATGGGGACACCTGGAGGACAGTTGGCACAAGGTGTGGGGCTTTTAAGTTGGAGTGATCTTTTGCAGCTTTTTAATTTTAAAGAAACAGCCTTTCTTTCTGTGAAAGGCTGAAAGACTGAGAGTAAAGGCCTTGAGAGAGGTGAGCTTAAAAGACGGAGATAGAAGCCTTACTTGTTTTCTTCAGAGTTGACCAAAGGGAAAAAGCTGCCTACCCTGTCAGCTCTTACTCCCACTATAGAGATGGCAGTGCCTTTTTCTGTTGTTGTTAGGCAGTTTATAGAACGCAGGATAGCTTGGTAAGCGTCTTCTCTGTGCCTGATATGACGTAACATTGTGGAGTATGCAGCATGCATGTTAAGTACAAGTGGTTGTATTTGGCTTGTTGCTGCAGCATTTTTGAGGATGTCTTAAAAAGCAGTTCTCATTCGATAGAGTTGGAGATGTGCAAATTATTGAAATCATCATTTCATGAAGCCCAAACTTTGTAACTTGAATTATTCTATTTAGTATTTGTTTATTTCTCTCCTCTCCTTCTCCCCTCCCTCCCTCCACCCCCCTCCCCAGTACTTCAGAGCAGAATTCTTTTTCTGAAAGGAACAGATGCTGTTAACTTATCAGGACCTGATACTAAAAAGCCTACAAAAATCTTTGTGCTGCTTATTTTCTTTATTTAATCTATATGCAAAGCATATTGTAATTATTGCTGTTAGAGGGTTTTAAACTGATGGTTCCCCACCCTTTCTGTGCACAGGGGAGATAGATTAGGAATGCCAAATGGACAACTTGGTATAAAGAAATAATGACCACTGAAATAAAACAGGAGTTCAAATAAAAAGCAAACCACATACAAATGTAGAATGAAAATATCTTTTAGTAAAATGTTAGCATGCTGTACTTGGAACAGATGCCACATTAATTCAAAAGAGAGCCCAGAAAATGTGGCAACTTTACGATGTCAATGGAGAGAGCTGCAATAGTTCTTTTCTCATTGTGTCAAGTTCTCAGTACCTCCGGGTCCAGTCCTGTTCTTCCTGTATTTATTTTTCTGGATGTATTCCATGGTAGCATACAAATAATAAATCCATGCTCATTGTTTTTGTTTATGTAATTAAATACATTATCATACTAGTAGATATTAGGGTAGAAAGCCCAGTAACTTGTAACAGTAACAATTTTTGTTTCAAATATGTGTATCAAAATATTCAGAATCTGAGGTAAAAAATTGATTTTTCTCTCATCTTTTAAGGCGCATTTATGATTATAAGGTAGTCTAAGAATTGAGACTTTCAAAGAGGCCTATGCTTTTTTCTTTTCTTTTCTTTTTTTTCCTTTTTCTTTTCTTTTTTTTTTTTTTTTTTTGAGGCCCATCCTTTTTTGAATGTAGAATTTGGACAAGTTACAAAACTATGAGAATTTTGCATTTTTTTCTCATTTAAATTTGTAGTTATCATTGGACATTTGTTATGATTTTTAAGTAGCTTAGATTCATTCATTCCTTTTGCGGTGTTCTTTATGGTGTTTGGGAAGAAGGAGAAAGGGTGTTGGAAGGGTACTACCATACACACTTGGATACTTCCAGGCTGACGTTCATTTTATAGAGGATTGCACTGGGACATCTCTGAATTGCCTGCTTGTTGCAGTGCATGGCTAATGTGATTCTGAACGTGGAGAGAGATGGGCTGGGGGTTCTTAACCAGACTTAACAGTATGCCACTTCCTGAGCAGTGCAGTGACCTAATCACCAGGCGTGTGTCCTCTGCGCCTGTAAAGTCTGGCGGGCATGCTTAGAAGAGTACTACTAGTTTTCTCTTAATTAGTCAAAGCACGAAGGCTCACAGTCCTGTAGTTTTGTTGAAGAGGTTAAAAGTTTTGTTTTCATGCCATCCAGGTGAAGGGAGGTTTTTAGCATGGCAGTAAATAAAGCTCAGTGGTTGGGTATCCGCGCTGAAGCTGGAGCCAGTTTGCATAGGCTCAAGTCCTGGCTTTGCCACAATGAGCTCTCTAGTAATGGTCAAATCACTTCACTGTCTGTGCCTCTGCCTGTGAAAAATATGAATAAATAATAGTAGCCATATGGGTGCCTGGGTGGCTCAGTGGGTTAAGCCTCTGTCTTCAGCTCAGGTCACGATCTCAGGGTCCTGGGATCGAGTCCCACATCGGCTCTCTGCTCAGCAGGGAGCCTACTCCCCCCCCCCCCACCCTGCCTGCCTCTCTGCCTGCCTCTCTGCCTACTTGTGATCTCTTACTGTGTGTCAAATAAAAAAATAAATAAATAATCTTAAAAAAATAATAGTACCCATAGCCTGAGGTTGTTAGGAGGAATTAATACGTTAATGTATAAACTGCAATAAGTTCTTGACACATATAGTATGTACTAAATAAATGGTAACTGTTGTTAGGTATTACTTAACCTTCATTCTCAAGTCCTTTCTTCTCTCCTCAAGGCTTGAGACAAATGTTGCATAATGGGAAAAAGAGCCTGAGCTTTGTGGTCTGACCCCTCAATTGGAATCTCTGTACAACCACTTAAAGTTGAGTGTGTGACCTTGGACTAATTATTTAAACTCCCTTCAACAAAGATGTCTCTCATACATGCTGTATACCAATCCCTGTGCTATTCATTTGGACTTCAGTTTCTTCATCTGTGTTGTAGGGTTGATAACACCAACCTTCTGGGATTGATGTGAAGATAAAATGAGGAAATTTAAGACACTTGATAAGTAATAACTGCTGTTATCATTGTTATGGTTACAGTCCCTCTAAAAGTTTATGGGGGAAGAGTAAATATGGAACAGCTTAGCTGGAAAGGAGGTTTTTTCCCTCTGAAATGTCATGGTGAGAAAAGGTATGGGTGGGAAAAGTGTATCTAATGAGTCCTTGTTTGTGAAAGCTCTGGGAGAAATAGAAAATATGTGGGAATATGTCAGTTTTAATAGACTTTAAAAAATATTATAGGGCACTTTAAAAAAACTCTTAGTGATATAATAAGCCTTTTCTTGTACCAGCATAGTGATGTGGTTTACAGTAGGTCATTTAGCATGGAGTCAGTGGTAGACTGGGCATTCTAACTCAGAAGTCTAAAATCCTAATCAGCTGCTCAGTCCCTTGGGTCAGCTGCTCAGGACAAAGTGTGTGCTTAACCCTGAGAACACATGCTTGAATGGAATAACTAGTGGAAACAATTGTAGAGGCACACGAATGCTTTCTAGTAATGATGGACATCATTTATTTGCCTTCTGATTTTGGGCATTTTGCCTTTGTGAAATTTCTTCTCATCTGGTGCCTGGTCTTTTCTTATGGCAATTGTTATTTTCTTTCTATATTTAATTGTCGTATGTTACCTGTATTGAGCCTAGAAACTGGGCCTGAGGACAAGTTGGTTATGAGAAAAGCCACTCTTTAAGTTTCCGCCTTACAATAATCTCAGACTTAAGATATTTTGGTAAAGTATTTGAGTTTTTAATATGTCCATTAGTGGGCATGTGTGCATGTGTGTGTGTAGGTATCTATCTGGTAAGTGAAATAAGTCGTTGAGGGAGGGGGAATGATCATTAAGTGTGACATAGAATTGATTTTATTTATTCACTACCAATTTGGAGCTGAAACTTTTTTGATCTTTGATCTGCATAGTTTTTTCCCTAGGGTTCAGCAAATGTATTTACAGTAGCTTACCACAACACCCTGAATATGGCATGTGTTACCACGGATGAGCATTTGAGTTAAAGTAGAATAATAGCTTCCATTAACTTTTTGTTCTTACCCAACTGTACCAGTTCATAAAGGCCTAGAAGGTGGATAGGAGCATTTACTAGATTTTATTTTGTCTGTGTTCCTAAAACAACGTTTCTGTCTTCTGAGCAGAAATTCCAGCAAGTTTGTTTTGATAACATGCTTATACTTTATCTCAACAAATATATAAAAAAATCGAACAGTTTTATAGCAGGCTGTATTGTTTTCTTTTGTTTTTTCTTTTTCCTTTTTTTTTTTTTTTAAGTAGGCTCTACGTGGGGCTTGAACTCAAAACCCTGAGATCAAGACCTGAGCTGAGACCGAGAGTCGGATGCTTAACTGACTGAGCCACCCAGGCACCCCAGTATAGTTTTCTTTCATTTAAAAAAAATTCTAATATTACTTTACAATTTCTAGAGTGGTCAGTAAGTGAAGCTTTGTAGTTCTAGAATTAGCATAGTGTATGCATAGTATTAACGTTGCTTTATGCAGGGCTTACAAAAAAGTTGCTTCTCTTGGATGAATGGAATTGTAGAAAGTTCAGAAGTGTATTTCATTTCAATAAATAGAGGAGTTAGAGATAGACCCTATGAGGCCTTCGAGGTTGACTTAAAGAATTGTACAATTTTGAAAATCAGTCTGTCTCTGATCAATTTGTAAAAGTTGGGCCATTCATGTCAGGGCTGAACTCCTACTAGACTTATATGGGAACCTGTCTCATTCAGCTTGGTACATTAGCTGCCTCACAGACGCACATCGATTGCACATACTCCCTCCATTGCCTTTCCTCGCCCTTCTTCTTTGCTATCTCTTTGCCGTCTCTTCTCTGTGTACGCTGTCCTGTCAGCTGTGCATCACTGCCTCCAAAGCCACCACTGTTGTCTTCTCTCTCTCTGAAAAACAATACAAAACACCATTGTAATTATTAGTTTTTAAACAGAGCTGTTATCAGGACCTTAAGGCTTTAACAGTTTGTGGACCTCCTTATTTTGGGCCCTCAGCCAGGAGTTGGATAATTGATAGCTTAAAATCACTTGTGAAGTAACTGAGTATTTGTGAAACATTTTATATCTGGACGGAGGAAGAGAATAGAAAAAGACCTTTTACCTCAGAAATTGCTGTATTTTCTGGTAGGGGGTGAGGTAGGGGCATAGTCAAGAAAGGGGAGCTTTGAAGTTACTTAAACTAAGATGAGGGAAATAGGAAGCATTAATTGATTAGATGGTTCTCTGTACTCCTGTGGACCTAACTGGAAAAGAATTTGGAAATTCTGGTGTTGCTGACCCTAAAAGTATTCTGGTTTAGTATGAGAGGACTAGTAGAATTTTTTTCTTTACTTTGTAAAATGCAAAATACGGCTGTTGTGCCTTGTTTTTAGGCATTGATTGCATTTCATTAATTGGTAATTGCAAAAAAAAAAATTGGTAGTTGCAAAATAGCAGATCATTTCCTCTCCAGATTTCTCGTAGTGGTTTTGAATTGTTAACTGAATTGTTTTGGTAAGTAAAATAAAACTTGGAAATTAGTTGTGGTTAAATGTTAATGGCTGTATTGGATTTAAATTCAGTAGCATATTTGAGACAAGAATTTTAACTTTATAGGATTTTTAAAACTTCTTTTTATGGAAATTTAAAAACATATGCAAAAGCAGAGTGAATAATATTAGCAAATGCCACATACCTCTTAACCCAACTTCAAGTTATCATTTTACCAATGTTTACAGTGTGTGAAACATACAAGGAAAGTACTTTTATGTTTTTAAAACGGGCAGTACAAATAGATCTGTTGATAAACTCAAAATGTGTGCGAGAATGTGAACTCATTTCATACGTTGTAAATTCAACGCCGATTATCACCCTTTACCATAATACTGCTTTCATTTGTCTTTTAACTTATCGTAGGTGTCTGAGCCACGACTAACTTAACAGAGAACCACATCTGCTGGAAAGATTGCAGTTTTCTTGTGCCTTCTGTCTGTAGAAACTTATGATTATTAGTTTTTTTAATTTACTATCCTTCTTAGTTACATTTTATTGTATGTACACTTGCCTATCGGCAACTTTCGTATGAACCACCAGTAATGGTCTTTCCTAGAGTATGTAGAGCAACTTAAAATTGGAAATTCTTAGATCTTGTTCTGCATATTGTCCTTTGAATGTTCTGTTTCTCTTTCCCGTTTGTATATACGAACTGACTAAGGAATACGTGCTATAACATGTAAAATAGTTTGTTAAGGAGGGAATTTTGACTCTCTGCTATCCCTGGACGTGATAACGGTGAACAGGAGCTTAAGTTGTTTTCTCCCTTGTTGAGGAGTAGTAAGTCCTGTGTGTGCCTACAGTTGTGGGGCCTATTCATTACTAGTCAAGGTGATGGTAGCCTTATTTCTGAATTGTTTTTGCTTTTATTAGTTTAAATTAGACCCACAGGGGTAATTATCCTACCCCAGTGCATGAGGAAGCATAGTCACTGGGTGTTGTGCGTCTGAACCCCCGTGAAGTGCATTGAGAAGGTATCTCTAACATTACGATGCTGTTTGGCATATTTAGTTTAGTGTAAGGAGTGTGCTTATTTAACAGGACCGCTAATAAGCTTCCCCTACACCAAAGGTATATTTTTAAAAATTATACTTAAGATGACTTTGTAGTATTCCCCAGTAGAGTTCATCCAGAGCAGCAAAATCTTTCTAAAATAAAACTTATTCCTTTAACCGGTATTCATTTAAGTGGGTTTCTCTGTACTTGGTTTCCATGGAAATAGCGAATAGCTAACGTTATTTATAAGGTGGAAGTAAAATAGGGTGCCTAATGGGACCCCATGCTGTTCTGATGAAGAGACTTAGGAAAAAAATCCATGCTCATGGGATTTTTTTTTTTAAACAAGGTTAATGGAAGCCCTGATTTCTGTCTTCTGTAACAGAACATATTTTTGGTTTTAAAGGCTAGCATTAATACCAAGCAAACTTCTTCTTCTTCTTCTTCTATTTTTTTTTGGTGTATATTGCTTTCACTTTCAACTTTTAGGACCACTTACTTATCATCACGATTGAGGCTTTATGCTTCAGACTCATGTTTCTTTGTGGTTTTTGTTTCAAAAGTTAAAATCCCCAGCATATTGTAGCTTTTTCAATTTCTCATTGACATTTCAAAGTACAGATACAAAGCTAAATGTTCATTAATGGTAGCAGCAATGGTAAAGAATCAGTACGTTGGACTACATAGTTTGGTGTTTTGTTTTTACTGTGAATATTATGGAACAATATTTAGTTTTCAGGCCTTAAGTCAGGGTGCTTTTTTATTTGTGTTGTGCAGCTAAACCAGTGTAGAGAGAAAAGATTCTAATTTTCTCTTGGGGTTAGAAAGGAGGGAAATCTTAATTTCTCTTTCTTTTTTTAAAAAAATTGTTGCCAAAGCATTTTAATTGAAATAAATGTTAATTCTTTTAGTCTTTGAATGTGGATTTGGACTAAACCTTGGCTTTTTCCTCATTTCTTCGGTAAGGCCTACTCTTAGGTTTCTAGGCCTACAGCGAAGCCTTGCATTTCTTAAGCCCCTTCAAGTGAAAGAGTATCACTCCCTTTGTGTTTGTGTTTGTGATTGTGTGTGTGTGTGTGTGTGTGTGTTTGTGTGTCTCACTAATTTTTCTATAGCCTGAAAGGCACCTGCTCATTTTCCAGCCTGGTGAATACAGCAGTGCTATATTGAGAACTGAGGCAGTATGGAACACAATAAGGTGCTATAATTTTTATTTAGTTAGTTTTGGTCGTCCTTGGTAGCTTGTGATTGTTACCGTTTGTCTGGAAGTACTCTGGCATTATTCCTGGCTATCAGTGCAGCAGGAGTTTTCTTCTGTGTTTTAAAAGCAAGGGTAGTAGTGTACGTAGGGCTCTTCAGGAGAGGAGTTTTTGTTTTGTTTTGTGTGTGTGTGTGTGTGTGTGTGTGTGTTTCTTTGGACAAGCTCCTGGCTATAGTTGGGTTTACTGTGCTCTAAGTTTTAAAAATTTGATGGACTTGATCTTGTTGAATTTTTGTGTGAGGTATTTTATCTCCAGCAATTTTCTAGTTTCTTCTGAACGTATTGGTCGGTGCTATTTTAAAAAAATTTCTCTAGTGTGTCAGTTGTTTTAGTTCAGCTTTTTCTTGTAAATTTTAAAAATCAGGTGTTTACCAGTGACCTTCCTCAGTGACTTTATTTGGATTGTCTTTGTGCTTTAGAGACATAGGAATTTGGGTCTATTATCCCATTTCTGAGAGAACAAGTCCCAGTTGTTGCAGTTAGTGCAGTAGAAAGGGGTTTTGCAGATACAGTGCTGAGCATTGATCCTCCTCCTTGGTGCTACGGTTTACACCCAGAACACCCATTAGTGTTAATAGGAGACGCTTGCTTAAATCCCTGTACACCATGATAAACCCAAACTCTTTTGTGGGGCCTTATAGATACCTGAGTTGTTTTTTTGTTGTTGATGGCAAGAGTTTTGGTCCTGAGGTTAGCTGATTATTAGGATAAGAGTTTGAGTTATCTTGGGATATGGGGTGATTTACTAAGTCTGATCTGTAATTAAGTTTATGTTATGATTAGACTCAGAAAACATTTACAGCTTTGTGAGCTGTGGAAGCTTTTGAAAAAGGATTTTTGTACTTTATAGCATGATGAAGCAAGATTTCTTCTTTCCGTTTATTTCTCCTAATACTTCTCAACTATAAAATAAATGATTTTACAAGTTTTTATACATATTGCAAGAAGACTTGGTAAAAACTATTCTTTTTATTTGTAAGCCTTCCTGTAATTACTCTCTGGCCTTTAAAGTGTTTTATCAGCTAATGTTGCTCACATTTTCAAACATAGTGTGCACTGTCTTAGAGCGTGGACATTGCAATCACTGGTCAAGTGTTAGAAAATCACTATTTACTGTGATTATCTCTGAATTGTGGATTTTTGGTACTGTCATTTATTTATGCACGGTCTAATGGAAGGATTCCTAGATTGAGAGCAGTAAATCTGGATTTTAGGCTGAGCTTTGCCTCTTACTATCTTTGTAGCTTTTGACTAGTCATGTAGACTTCTTGGGTTGCTGTTCCCCTGTGGAATGAAGGAATGGATTTTGTTCTCTGGGGTGTCCATTCTAGCTGTAGGCTATTTGAAGGCCTACTTTCCTAGGTACTGAAGGCAATAGAGGACTGTAAAGTAGTGATTCCTAATCCCTACCTGTCAGAATCTTCTCGGGGGAGTTAAAATAATACAGATATCTGGGCTCTAAATCAGACATCATGAATTCAGAATTATTAAGGGTAGGGCCTGTGAATTTATGTATTTTTTAAAGTTTTAGTTTTACCCTGATACAAGTTTGAGAACTACTTGTGCAAGGCATTATTTCTACGTGTGTGTGTGTGTGTGTGTAGTCAGGGAGATAAGACATACAAGTTATGGTGTGGGACAGTATATGGCTAAATTTTAAGATGAATGTGAGAAATGATTAAGTATCTGAGAATTCAAAGAAAGGAAGAGCTGGGAGTTGAGATGGTTAGGGAAGGTCTCCATTTATCACTGAATCTTTATCTGGACTTGAATGACTGGCTGAGCTTTGGCTAGGTGGAGAGACAGAAAGGTATTGTTGGCATAAGAAAGAACATCCCCCCAGTAAGTTTGGGGAGAGGAACAGTTCTGAGGACAACTGTGGTCTTTATTTTAATATTCTCCTCTTACAGCTGCTGTAGATTTCCTAAACACTTTGAGGGAGTGAACCATGAAGATATTTTATGGAAGAGAGTGTTCCAGTCAGAGGGAAAAGCAAATAGAAGAGCCCTTAGAAGGGAACTTGTTTTGAGTTTTTAAAGTACAAAAAAGAGGTCAGTATGGCTGGAGCAGATTAAGCAGTGGCAGAGGGGAGGAGATGAGGTCTGAGAGTAGCAGAGGCCCAAATCACTTAGTCTTGGGGCCCATTTTAAAGGACTTCAGCTTTTTTTCTGAGTATTATGGGAAACCATTGGAGGATTTTGAATAGAGGAGTAACTGGATCTGTCTTGAATTTTGAAAAGGTACTCTGGCTGCTGAGAGAATAGACTATCACAAGACAAAGATGGAAAAGAGGGAGGGCAGTTAGGAGGCTGTTGTAATAATCTAAGTGAAAGATGGTGGTGACTTGGATCAAGGAGGCTGTAGTGGAGTTGACACAAGTGATCAAAACCTGTGTATTTTGGGGTGCCTGGGTGGCTCAGTGGGTTAAAGCCTCTGCCTTCGGCTCGGGTCATGATTCCAGAGTCCTGAGATCGGGCCCTGCATCAGGCTCTCTGCTCAGCGGGGAGCCTGCTTCCCCCTCTCTCTCTGCCTGCCTCTCTGCCTACTTGTGATCTCTGTCAAATAAATAAATAAAATCTTAAAAAAAAAAAAACCTGTGTATTTTGAAGGTGGAGGCAAGGTGGTTGGCTATTAGATTGGATATAGGGTGTGGAAAAAAGAGGAGAAGAGGAGTGAAGCATGACTTTTAAGGTTTTGGCCTGAAGGTATGGAGTTGCCACTTACTGAAGGGGGGATGACTCTGAAGAGGAGGTTGGGAGATAAGTTGTCAAGAGTTTACTTTTGAACTTGTTGAGCTTGAGAAACCTATTTGGCAAGTGTTGAGTGGGCACTTGTGTATATGAGTTTGGAATTCAGGGGAAAGGTCTGAGCTGGAGATAAAAATTTGGGAGTCACCAGTGTATAGATCCTTTTCTAGCCATGAGAGTGGGCGAGATTACCTGATGGGAAGCGCTCCAAGAACTGAGTCCTGGGGCAGTTCAACATTTTGAGGTCTTGAGAGATGATGTTGCTTCAGTAGAAAAGTCTCATCCCTCACTTCCATGTTTGATCGATAGCATCTCACCCGATGGATCATTCCTTCCTTCTTGAACCCTTTCTCTCTTGACTCCCAGGACACCACCCAATCCTGACATTCCTCCAGATCTCTCTGGCCACTGTTCTGTATTTCTTATGCTGGTTTCTTCTCATCATTGGTGATCTTAAGAATGGAAGGAGGGCAAAGCCCTAATGGAGTGAGTCTAGTAGAGGATGGGGAGAAGGAACTAGGGACAGTCATATGGTTAAACGCTCTATAAATGGGAACATAGACATGAGACAGTAACTAGAGAAGGATATGGAGGCAAGGGAGGCTTTTTTTTTTTTTTTTTTTTTTTTTTTTAAAGATGTAAGAAACAAGGCGCCTGGCTGGCTCCAGTTGGTGGATGTGTAGCTCTTGATCTCGGGGTTGTGAGTTTGAGCCCCATGTTGGGTATGGTGATAACTTAAAAAGTAAAATCTTAAAAAAAAAAAAAAGGTGGGAGAAACAAAATGATCCAGTAATGAGGGGAAAATTAATGGTTCTTGAAACTGAGAGGAGAAGTGCTAGAGGGATGTCCATGAGAATGTAAGACTAAGAGGGATGGGGGACACAGGGATGATTATGATATCGGGACCTAAAGGTCTAAATTTCATTAAGCAGGATTCTACTTTTTCTTCTGAGTACTTATTTGCATTTAAATTTATTTCAAACTTATTATGCTTTCTGTTAGAAGTTAGGAAGGGCAGATAAAAAAGCAGTAAAACTTATTGTACATAAGATTAGTGTATCAGCTTGGTGTAGTAGAAGAGAAGAGATTGAATCTTTTGCGTAAGGTGACATTTTAAAGTGTCTTTGAATGACAATTATCTGTGCTATTCTAGTCCCTTATCAAAATTTATGATTGAGCACAGACTATAAACTTGTTTGAATTTGTAGTGGGATGAATTTTAGCCTAATTTAAAACATGATCTAATGTTAAACCTTTTTTCTGCAAAATTTGTTTATTATTTAATATATGTGTTCTTCATACACAAAGGTTTTAGATATTTTACAAAAGGTACTTAAGTTGTTATTAATCACCTTTGATTTATTGATGGTATTTTAAATTTTACAACCGTATTAGAAATCTGAGTGATTCATTTCTTTACCAGCTCTAATTAAAGCAGCTACCTATGAAGTTCTAGAGAGGTGAACCATCTTCAGTTTGCAAAAATCACGGGAAATTATGTTAGCAAGATCATATTCACCTTTAAAAGCAAAAATAATTTCATTTAGTCCAACTTACGTGTTTTGAGTGCATTTTTTAAGAATAAATATATATTTGAAAAATTTAAGCAAATATGGTTAAAATTTTTAACTACCTCAGCTATGAGTATGAAGAATATGTGAGAAATTAAGTGGACCATCGTAACATGAGGAAATCAAACTTGCATTTCAGACTTAAATACATCTTGCATAAAGGTAGTGTTAAAATACACATTTACATATAGATTTTTTTTTGCTCACTCACTCTTACTAAATTATAGAAATAAAATCTTTTTTTAAATCAGTTTTCAAATGGTAGTCGATTAATCAGTCTTCAGAAGAAACACGCTAGTAGTTGGGATGCACGGTGTTTAAAAATCACTGGTCTAAAAATGATTGATTTTTTTTTTTTTTTGGTATCTGATCTTCTTTGCAAATCTTATTAAAGGTGTGGGGTCCTCTTCCCAAAATTCTTATACATACAGAACTTAGCATATAGTATTGTAGGGTTGACAAACCCCTTTGAAACCCATTCATGAGGATCCCTTAGGCATGAGGGATCTCAAGTTTTAAAACCTGCCCTGTATAGCTTACTTACAATAACTTTTTTTTGAAACTTTATATGGAGACTTTTCAAAAAAGTATTTTGCCAGTATTTAACTGTAGTTTGTTTCTTAGAAGTGTTACTTCTGCACCTGGTTAAGAGGCGGTGAGGTCTAGTGCAAAGGCCAGCTCAGTCAGAGGAATCTCAGGGTCTGTAAGCTTTTCTCAAGCTTTACAACCAATTGGATTGTGACCTTCAGGGAAGTCACTTAACCTCTCAGGCTTTGATTTCCTGTGTGACATCTACAGTCCCTGCAAGCAATTTTATGAGTAGTTTTATGATATCATGGTTTCATGATATGGTAAAATTCTTAATTAGTTTGGGATTGACTCTGCTATTGATTTTTGGAGAAAATGCCCTAGAGGTAAGGTGTACATCCATTGTGTCTTTTTACTGAATATGACTTTTCAGAAGAGTTAATGTGACTCTACTTTCTCAAATGCCATATAAGTAAAAGTAAAAATCACAATTCTATCCTGATCACTTTGAATTTCAACATATTTCATATGTTCTGGTTATAAACCATTGTTATTCTGTGTGTTGGAATTGTCATGTCCAATTCTATGGCTTGTTTTTTCATTCTCTTAATTGTGTTTTTTTGAGGAACAGAAGTACTTAATTTAGTACAATGTATCAGTCTTTTCCTTTTCATTACATTTTAAAATGGCAATATCTTCCTCTCTCATCTATTATTTTTAATCCAAAGTCATTCATTTAACAAATAATGCTGTGGGGGATTGATGCATAAGAAATTATCACCAGCATGAAAAAACTAACAAGAAATGTCTCATAGGAAAAATAAGTCATCAACAGAGTTAAGGGTCCACTCAGTCACTTCATTCATTTAACAAATATTTTCTGAACATTTACTGTGTGCCTGGTACTGAGTGGTACAGAATCCTGTAGGTACTATCTGTAATGTTAAGAATTCACTTTTTAAAAATTGAGGTGTTACTGACCTGTGACATTATATATTAGTTTTTAAGTGTACAGCATAATGTTCGATATGTGTATGGTTTGCAAAATGAATACCACAGTAAGTTTAGTAAACCTACATCACCACACATAGTTAACAATTTTTTTCCTACTGAGAATCTACTTTTAAAAAATAATTTTTTAAAAAGATTTTATTTATTTATTTGACAGAGATCACAAATAGGCAGAAAGGCAGGCAGAGAGAGAGGGAGAAGCAGGCTTCCCACTGAGCAGAGAGCCCGGCGGGGCTTGAGATCATGACCTGAGCCAAAAGCAGAGGCTTTAACCAACCCACTGAGCCATACAGGCGCCCCGAGAATCCACTTTTTAATGACCACATCGTTCTATGGACCTTTGCTGGACTTTTTTTTTGGTTGGAAGTCATTCTAATCTTGGTGATTAAAATAGCCATTTATATGGACTTGAGAACTTTCAGAGGTACTGCGCTAAAGAAAAGGCAGGATAAAACAGCAAATTGAATTTCTTTTGGAAATGAATGTTAACTGCTTGAACTGGGACCCTTTTAAGTTATTTTGCTGCATGTTTGGTCTGACTGTACTTGATTAAATAAAAATTTATAATCTGGGGCGCCTGGGTGGCTCAGTGGGTTAAAGCCTCTGCCTTCGGCTCGGGTCATGATCCCAGGGTCCTGGGATCGAGCCCCATATTGGGCTCTCTGCTCAGCAGGGAGCCTGCTTCCTCCTCTCTCTCTCTGCCTGCCTCTCTGCCTACTTGTGATCTCTGTCTGTCAAATAAATAAATAAACAAAATCTTTAAAAAAAAAATTTATAATCTGGATGACATGAAGATTTTTTTAAATATATCCCTTGAAATGAGAACATTACTGAAGTAACAGCAGTCAACAAACACACTATGTTTAAAAACATAAGGAGGTTTTAGAGCATGCTACGTGGAGTTTGAATAATTTAATAGTAAAATATTAGGAGAAAAGTTTTAATTTTTGTTTCTTAATGTTTTTTAACTGAAAAAGAAGTTTGGAAAAAAAAAAGTTTGGGGTGGGGAAGAGTTAAAAATAAAAAATATAGGGGTGTCTGGCTGGCTCAGTCAGTAGAGCATGTGACTCTTGCTTCCAGGATCATGAGTTCGAGCTCCACGCTGGGTGCAGTGATTACATAAAAATAAAATCTTAAAAAATAAACTAACAAAAGCAAAAAAAAAAAAAAACAAACCCCAAAAACAAAACAAAACAAAAAAAACCCCACACACAAAAACCAAAAACCAACCCCCCCCCCAAAAAAAAACCCCAAAAACAAAAAACCCTGAAACAAACCAGTATAGCTGGACTTGACTCTTCTAACTTTGAAGTCAACTTAATGGAGTTTAGTTAATCTTAAAAAATGCAATTGATAATAGCATCATTGAATGTTTGATCAAGATTCCCAAAACCTTAATTTCTTTCTGGCTCTATCACTGATTAAATATGTGGCAGAGAGAAAGGCATGTTTGTGTTACGTAGCTTACAGTCTGAAGTGGTGAGACTTGAAGAATGTAAATGAAAAATGTAATAGAAATTACGATGATACATACAAGACACTGTGAATTTTAAAGCCTTGTATCAGACAAGTCAATTTCAAGATTAATTGAAAAGCCTTTTAAAGAGGCCAAACTAAGGGTCAGTGCTGTAACCTTAATTTGTTAGTACAAAGCAATGAACAGGGAAGACCATTTGTTGGGGATGAGCTTATATTTGTGTTTTATTTAGATGAGGTGCATTTTATTTTTGTGCGTCCCTTAGGAAAGGGAACTGTCAACTACTTACTTTTCCTTGTCTTGGAAAAATTTCAGTAAAGTGAAAAATGGAAAATTAGAGATTTAACTGCCTTTGAATTTTTTCCTTGCTGTGAAAACTACTTCTTTTCCCATTTTTGAGGTGGGGTGATGGTTAAAGCTGTGGAGATTTTTGTGTGTTTTACTTTTTCTTCTTAAAGTCAGATAGAAATCTTTAAGTCTTCAGCTTTTGTTCACATGTCATAAGTCCGTGTTTGTAGTCTAATTCCATTTTCCCCTTCTTCTGCTGTAGGGAGCAAGAGAGCTGAAGGAGAGCCTGTTTCCCCAAAATTGGTAAGTACTTTCACGAGGCAGGGATAATGTGCCTGATGCTAGTTGGGTAGTAATTCAAATGATCAGTGATTTTTTTTTTCTTTTTCCCCAAAAAGCTCTCTCCTAGAAATGAGGCTTTACTGTTTGCACTGAGTGAAAGTGAATTTTTGTCTAATTTCACATAGCTATATCTCAAATGCATTTATGTTTCTAATAATACTGCTGGGCTTGCATGTTCCTACATTCAATAACCTGTTAAAATGTAAAGATCCCCCTTTGCCAAAAATGTCCTTTATGCAGTGTTTAGAGCTGAAAATTCTAAAGTCAGGAATTTCAAAAGTTTAGGTTCCTATTGTGTTTTGTATTACTTAATATGCTGTTAAATTTGATGGCCTTAGTATGTGTGCAAAATGGCTAGGTTAATGTAACTATGGGAACCTCGACTTTGAAATTTGGGACTCTTAAGCATTTATATCCTTAAATTTAATGCTGGATTGGCTTCATGTCTGATATTACATTTTTAGTGTGTGTTGTTTAGATAATTCTAAAAGAGGAAAAAATAAGAGAGAGAGTGAAATGTAGCAGTGTGGGGGCATATAGGCAAACATATTTTTTTCCTAAGATCTACTTTAGTATCTACTCTGACAGCTTATAGATCATCACACTTTAATCATTTTTTTTGGAATGACTAATTCAGGATTGCAAATCGCACAGGGCAGTCTAGTGACCAAGGATCAAACAAATATTAACCTTATTTGGAGAGCATGTATTATAATCAAAAATTAAACCAGAGAGCTGGAATAGGATCATTCCCTAATACAAGGCTACTTCTTTTTGTTTTTGTTTTTTAAATTCTCTCTCTCAAATTTTAATTAATGTAGTGGCTGGAGTAGATATTTGGTTAAGGGTTCTTTTTGATAATTCACTGTCCTTGAGGTGTCTCTCTTTTAGGGATTGGGCTTTGAACATGAAAGGGAGGCATTTGAACCAGTTAACCTTGCATTTTACTACGTTTTTATTCTACTTGCCTTTCTCTCATGGAATCTTTTTAAATAAATAATCAAGACCCTATAGTCCTTTTCTTTGAGATGTGATAGAATCACAGAATCTTAGAGAAGGGACCCTAAGGGCTTTTCTCTTCCAGACTTTTACCGGTGTGGCAGTTTCTTCTCCTATATCCCCGACGGATTGTTATTCGGGTACATATTGAATACTACATTTAAAAAAATGTAGCTCATTATTTTCTGTAATGTATTCTGAGGAATTCTAGTTCCTCAGAAATGAGTAACTATTATTGAGGTGGGGTGGGGGTGGGAAAAATGTTCTGTGGTCAAATAATTTGGGAAATGCTGCGTTAAACAAAGTTAAACAGGTTTCTTTACTGCAGGACTTCTCAGAACCTTTAATATGCTAATGTGCATTGTGAATCTCCAAGAGGGGGATATGATATGCAGCATTCTTGAATACTTCTAATGACAGGGAGCCCACTACCTCATAAGGTAACCCATTCCTTTTTCGTACAGCTCTAATCCTTAGCTCTTCCTTAAATTGATCTGAAATCTATCCTCCCGTAACTTCCACTTCTATTAAGTGCTTATTGGTTGTGCTAAGATGACCACACCCTCTTGTGTTACCCTTTGTGTAGTAAATATTGATATGATTCTGACCAGGCTTATCTGGACAATTTTTTATCATTAAATAGCATTCTAGTAAATGCGGCAGTCAACTCTAAAATCTCTGCCTCGTTGTCACTGTGCTCTTATATATTACTCTCCAGACTCCATTCTGAATTTCTGTGAGTTTTTAAAATTTACTTGCAATGTTCTTAGTGGGTATAGTTGGGCTGATTTTAGTAGACATGCTTGATTTCTGTAAAGAAGGGTAGGAAATAGAAGAATGGGTATATTAGCTAGGAGTGGGCCCAGGGATATGAGGTAGAAACTACATTTCAGAATGAGCATTGGTGGTAGAGAGAGATGCAAGACAATGCAGCCGACCATGATGAAGAGGGTGCTGCTGGGAACCCCTGACTTGATGCTGTGTTGCGATGGTGTAAACCGTCTAGGGATTCCTTTTCTTTTTCTAAATAAGGATCTGGCCCCTTCCCCAAAAAACAACACACAGAGGAGAGATTTTTCAAACACATTCACACATTATCATAAATGTAATTTTGTGCGTGTGCGTGCGTGCGTGTGTGTGTGTGTATAAATCTAATCTAATGGTTAGGGCAACATCACTCTCACTAGCTGAGGTGATTTTTGTCAACAGCTATTAATACCAAGACTTGAGCATAGTAACCTTGCCAGTGTTGGAGGGTAGCCTCTGAAATCAGGATTGCCAAGTTCTTTGTGCAGTTGTATTTTCTGTTGACATGTCGAGAGTCACCAAAGAAGTACTGTACGAAAATAAAAAAACAAACATTGTATTGTTTTTTTAATGTCATTTTTATTCATGTTAGTAAATACCAGTTTTCATTAAGTGCTGCTAAAGAGCTTTATCATCTGTGATAATTTTTAGCACTATTAGGTTAAAAGTTAAAGATATTATTTATGTCTCTTAGCATTTTTGTGCAAACTGAAACCTGATATTTTAGTGTTTGACATGTGACAAGTAAGGACATATAGATCTGTCAAGACTTTCTACTTTTCTTAAATTTTATTTTTAAGTAGTCTCTATACCCAGTGTGGGGCTCGAACTTATATCCCCAAGATCAAGAATCACACACTCCACTGACTGAGCCAGCCAGCCACCCCCTACTTCTTTTTTAAAAAATTAAACCTACTCTAAACAGTATTCTGCATAATATATAGATCAAAAGTGGAGTCTTGGGGCACCTGGCTGGCTCAGTCAGTAGAGCATGAGACTTGATCTCAGGGTCATGAGTTTGAGCCCCACATTGGATGTAGAGTTTCCTTAATTAAAACAAAACAAAACAAAAAACCAACTGGAGTCTTAACACCAAGTAAATATTTGGTATAGACAACACTGAGTTGTCCATTTTTAGGGAATTCAGTCTGGGGGCACAGTGTTTTATGGACTTATTGTTGGTTAATGAAAGTTGGTGGACAACTTGAGTTTTGAAGGGAAAAAAGGTTTATACCAATACAGGAACAGAGCAGTGTTTCTTAGCAGTACATTCAGAGGTACAGCGTTAACTATGTTCTTAGAATCATAATGAAAGACCTAGAGGTCACATATCTCTAAGCACAACTGTACCCAGCAAAATAGTTAGAAAGCCCTTCCTTAGAGAGTTTGAAAATAGGGAAGCCAGCAGTCTTCTCAACAATATACTGTGTTGAGAAGTTTATTAGAAAGTTGGTTTGTATGATTGAAAGAGTTAAATATGTTAAGAATAGCATAGAACTTTGTAGTTTACAAAGGGCTTTTCGTATAAGTTCATCTCTTAAACCTCGTAACAGTTTTATGAGTAGATGATACTTTTCCCATTTTTCTGATTTATAAGCAAACAAATTAAAAACCCTGAGGCTGAGAGTGGTTACACAGCAAGTAAATGGAATCCATTTTTTCTTGTTTTAGGGGGATGGTGAGTGTGCTTTCCATATATCACAGCTGTCTTTTTTAGTGGGATTTGATTATTATTTTTGTTTTGTTGGTTTGTGAAGTTTTTATTTGTTCGTGCTTTTGGTTTTATGTTCTTTGAAGGTGAGAAGCTGCTAGGTGTCCCAGGAGTTTGACATGTATAGTTCTGAAGATAACATATATTAGTATTTTGTGCTAGGCAATTGCCCTCTCTGATGGTAGCGTTTAGAGCTGCTACGTGGTAAAAGGCCTTGTATCTCAGTAAAGTGTGTCTATTACTGCTTTGTGAGTCTGTTTATATTTACCTTGTAGCAACTGATTTGTTAGTTGTAACTTACTGGAATTGGTCAAAATACGATAAATCATGTTTTTACAAATTTAGCAAATAAAACCTTTTCTATGATGCTATAAACTGCCCCCAAATTGTCATCATATGATAGATAGCTGCATAAGTTGTCTAAACCCCCAAAATATTTTTTAAAAGGGTTCAACATGTGCTTGCCTTGTTTTTATGTTATAAATATATGTATATAATGTGTTTCTTTAGGTAGAGACCAATCTCTTAAAACTGCTATCCAGAAAGAGAACTTTTTGAAGAAGTAGGGTATAAAATGAATCTTCTCATCCTTCATAAGCTTTTCTGTAACAAGTCACTAACTTTTTTAACCCTTCAGCTTTATTTTGAAATAAAATGAGTAATTGGCATTTAGTCATGGCCAAATAAAATTTTGTGCCTTTCTGTGTGTCTAATAAGCAGACAACAATCTGATGAAGGAATAAAAGCTGTCAGCGCCTCATTAACTTAAGTTACAGGCTCCGCATCCTGCGAGGCGCTCTTGGACATTGAGAGCCTCCAGGTTAAATCCTGGTTTTACTTCTTCTTTTCCTGAACATTTTGTTTCCTCGGTATCAGATTTTCTGAGGCTTTAGCCATCTTCAGTTAATTTTTTTAAATTTAAAAATAAATGGATATTTTCTGTGGGAAAAACGTCAGAACATCAATAATCTGAAAAACTAAAAGTAACCCTTAGTGCTACCACCCAGAGATAACCAGTAGCAAATTATGAAAGTACCTCCCAACCCGAACTCTCGACAGCCCAGAGTATTCCTGGTTTCTACAGATCTTTGTCAGTTTGATAGACGAAACTTGTCTTCTTAAAATTTACATTTCTAGGACTATTGAAGATGGATGTTTTTCACGTTTGTTTGTCATTCTTATTCTTCTATGAGCTGTTTTATTCATATTTTTTAAATTTGTAAGCACTCTAACGTATAAATTATGTTAACCCTTTGTTTTGTATGTTGTAAGTTCTATATTGTAAGTTCTCCCTGTTTTTAACCTGTTCTTTGTTTCCAGAATTTACATGTGGAGTTGAACTATACTGTTCTGTGTTACTACCAATAAAATCAAATATGACCTTTTTATTGTTGAAAATACCCCTTTAACTTTTTTCTTTTCTTTTTTTTTTTTTTAATAAACATATATTTTTTTCCCCAGGGGTACAGGTCTGTGAATCGCCAGGTTTACGCACTTCACAGCACTCACCATAGCACATACCCTCCCCAGTGTCCATAACCCCAACCCTCCTCTCCCAACCCCCCCCTTTAACTTTAAGGTGATTCTTAATTTGACAAAAATTATAAGAAATCATTTTTGGACATGTTTTCTAATAGAACCTTGCAAAAATTAAAACTAATTCAACAAATTCAAGTTGAACTCTAATATATATACACACAAACACACACACACACACACACATATATATATATATATATATATATATATATATATATATGTTGCAAATTCAAATAGGAAGATTATTTTACTATTTAAAATAAAGGGGGAGCCCTAGGTGGCTCAGTCAGTGGAGCATGTGACTCTTGATCTCAGGGTTGTAAGGTCAACCTGCCCCTTGGGTATAGAGATTACTTAACAAAGTCTTACAAAAAAATAACAAAGTGATGCTATAATTTTAACATTTGCTTTTGTATATAGAGTACACTTACATGACAAGAAAAACCCCAGTCTTAGTAACTTCATGATTCTGATAATTGTTATTTATTACAGTTCTGTAGGTTTTCTAAGATAATAAGTAGCTAAAAGACTGCTTTTGTAGTTTATCAAAATATATCTCCTTTTGCAAATGGTCTCCCCTAAACATGCTGTCTTTTTTTGGTTAATAATTTTTTGGTTGACGGTATGATTGTGTAGTAATCCTTTCCTAGCTCTATGGATGTTATGTTTGAAGGAATTTTATATTTTTGACATTGACTATTTTTTAAGTTAGAGTGTGTTGGTATTATATAACATAATATATAAATCCTAGGGGAAAGATTGCCAGTGATGTTTTAAGTCTAGCAAGATTAAGCAAATTTAGTGAAAATTAATATTCACAGGAATATATTTTCTAGTTATTGATCTCATTGTAACTGTTAAGTAAGGTTTTATTTTTATTTTTATTTTTTTAAAGATTTTATTTATTTATTTGACAGAGATCACAAGTAGGAAGAGAGGCAGGCAGAGAGAGAGAGGAGGAAGCAGGCTCCCTGCTGAGCAGAGAGCCCCACGTGGGGCTCGATCCCAGGACTATGGGATCAGGACCTGAGTGAAGGCAGAGGCTTTAACTGACTGAGCCACCCAGATGCCCCTGTTAAGTAAGGTTTTAAAGAAGTTTTAAGAAAACTTAGGTTGAATATGGACTTGATCCATAGGTAAATAACTTTTGGAAAGTGTAAAAAGATTATGAATCTCATTGAATTGGTTTAAGGAGTAGTGGTTCTTTCAGATTCCTGATTGTTCCCTTCCTCGGTTTGTAAGAATGCTGAAAAGCTGCTGTAGCTACAGGTTTTATAGGTACAAAGAGGAGAAAGGAAAGAAGTAAAGTTTAAATTTATTTTGGCAAAAGCAAACTTTTGCTTTGGGAGGTTACCTCAAATCATGTCCTTTTTTGAAGAAAAAGGAAAAAAAATTAAAAGAGAAATTAGTCATTAAGTTCATTTAAATTGTGGTGATGAGCAGAGAAGAACGGTGGGAAGGCTCACATGCACAAGTCCAGACCTTTGACATTATTACCACAGTTACACACACAGCCAAAAGAGATGTGCTGGCAGGCTTGAGGGAGATGGTGTTCATTGTCAGGCTGGAAATGTCTGATCCATTGCTAGACCACCACCTCTATTATACATGAGAGGTTTATTTTTTTAACATGCTTATCGTAACTTTATGCCGAGCAGAGTTAGATTGCATTGTATTTGTGTAAAGTATTAATGTGTTAAATGTAAACCTTTAGAGTATATGAGAATTTTCCTGTTTTGAGTTTTATTTTTAAAAATAGAGTAAGAATCCATCCAGACGAAATCACTCTGGTCTTCTTTAACCTCTGAGAGACCCTGAACTTTCCAGTTCACTCTGTGTGATGTTTAAAAATGTATGACCCCGTTGTTGTGTGTCTCTAAGGACAGTGTGTCCTGGATGGTTGTAGTCTTGCCCTCTAGAGTCCCAGCTCATCTGAAGAAGTGGGCTTGTTCAGCTCTGTGTCCTCAGAATGCAGCCTGTACCATGACGCTGAGCATGTAAGCATGCTTAGATGTTTTCATGACGAGATTAAACACCCCCCCCCAACCCTGTTTCTTACTTACTTGAAGTGATCTGTGGAGGAATGTTCAGTGAATTAAACCCAGAAAGATTTGCTACTAATTCCTTACAAAACTATTCATTTTGGAAGGAAATCTGTTTGGGAAACTTCTTGCTCTGTGGTAGAGCATCAGATAATTTTCAGCTAATGTAATTTCTTTTATTTAACACGAATATTTCCTTTATGATCCAAAACATTTTATGATCCCCACAGCTGCAGTGAGAAGAGGAGTTTGTTATTTTAAACGGAGGCTGAAGAAACTGTAGAATTAGCAGACATAAGAGAAAGTGGAGAAGCTGGAGGATGGAGTTGCAGACTCTACAGGAGGCTCTTAAAGTGGAAATTCAGGTTCACCAGGTATGTTCCATTATTGGCTTCTCCGTGTTGTGTTATTAAGTAATGGCTAAGATTAGTAAGGTGTCTGGTCTCTGAATTTCAGTACACTTTTTAATCGTCTTTCAGATAGTTGTCTGAGAGTCATGTCATTTGCCTTTTATTGCTACATAACAAACTCACTGACAGTACTTCTAAGAACTTTAATAAAGTATTCCTGACTTCCTTTTCCAGAGGAAAAAAATGGAAAGTATTTTTTCATAGACTAAAGGTGTTAAAAAAAAACCCAAACTCTTTTTTGGGTTCATTTGAAGAACTTTGTTCATGTGAATTAATTTGTATATTTTAAGTAATGAGACATGTTTAAATTGACTACCGTTTATACTGAAGTTTTTATACATAACTCAGCTTTGTGCCTTGATTCTGATCTTTAGTAAAGAAAACATCACTGCTAGAGCGTCTGGGTGGCTCAGTCTGTTAAGCTTCTGGCTCTTGATTTCAGCTTAGGTCGTGATCTCTGGGTCATGAGATCTAGCCCCTTTTGGGCTCCATGGTCAGCATGGAGTCTGCTTGGGATTCTCTTTCTCCCTCTCCATCTGCTCTCCAGCCCCCAACTCATACTCACTTTCTCTCTCTCTCAAAAAAAAAAAAAAACAAAACAACAACAACAACAACAACAAAAAACTTCACTGCCTTCACAGATGTTTAAATTTCAAATATTATGATTCTTAAAATTTACCTCAGGTACATAGGCTAAACAAACCTAAAAATGTGTAAGTAAAAATATGTAGTAATTGTTTATATAATATCAGTAAAATAATATTAAATATTTATAACATATATGCATAATACATCTCATTTAATATAACTCTAATCCAGAAATGAAGCTCTCCTTAAATAACTGGGTCATTACCATATATCTTGTAAACAGAAAGTCACTGTTTCTATCCCCTTTCTAGACATTAGCTGGATGTGGTCCCAGGTTCAAGATAAACTGATATACACATACAATCAAAAGTGATAAATGATGATGAATTAACTACTTTTGAATGTTTGGGATGTAGAAGTAGAAAGGGGAAAGGAACAAGTTTCCCTTGTTTTATCTGAATAGTTCAATGTAAAGTTAATTTCTGAAATTGTTGGAAGCACCCCTTGGGCTTTTGATAACTACTAAATTTGCAAGTTGCTTAGAATTAGGGTGGATGAGAGCTTACAGGAAAGCTTCAAAGGCATACACACACTTTTAAGTCTCTGTGTATGCAGAAATTCCTGCTTCTGCTTTGGATCTGTTAAACTCTTGCTCAGCAGTAGTCTTACAGGTTGCTGTGTATGGGTGGGCTTCTCCAGGTGAAGTGTGTTTTGTTTTACGGTAATTTTAAGAAATTTAGTATATACTAAGTTATGCACATTTTATTTTATTTGGCCTTGTTCTGTTACTAATTGAGGAGAATAAAAATCTGTTTATAAAATCAAGCTTGTCTTTTTTCCCAGATGTAAGTATTTTAACGTAGAGTTGTATTGAATACTTAATTTGGCTGAACGGCAAATGACAACAGGTAAATTCATAATATGGTCAAAGCTGACATCATCATAGAAGGAACTTCTGGAGAACAATAACCAATCTGAAATTTGTATGGATCAAAGATATTTAATGAAGTTGTATGTGATTTTAGGAGATACTCCTTCTCTCAAGAAATTTGGAGATGGCAGCATTGACATTCTGCTTTTAGTTCATTCTCACAAGATATGAACAAGTCTCAAATAAGACTTTCTTGACTCATCTCCTTAATTGAACTAAATTACTAAAAATGAGAATTTTTTTTTTTAAAGGAGAGGGGGAGAGGGAGAGAGAATCCCAAGCAGGCTCCATACCTACGGTGAAGCCCAACATGGGGTTTGATCTCATGACCCTGAGATCCTGAACTGAGCTGAAATTAAGAGTCAGATGCCTAGGGGCGCCTGAGTGGCTCAGTGGGTTAAGCCTCTGCCTTCAGCTCAGGTCATGATCTCAGGGTCCTGGGATGGGCTCTCCGCTCCGCAGAAAGCCTGCTTCCCCCGCCCCAGCCTGCCTCTCTGCCTACTTGTGATTTCTCTCTCTCTCTGTCAAATAATAAATAAAATCTTTATGTAAAAAAAAAAAAAAAGAAAGAGTCAGACGCCTAACCAACGGAGCCAC
>NW_022631658.1:0-37705 GCF_010015895.1 Lontra canadensis
TCCATTTCTTCCAGATTGTCAAATTTGTTGGCATAGAGTTGCTCATAATATGTTCTTATAATTGTCTGTATTTCTTTGGTGTTAGTTGTGATCTCTCCTCTTTCATTCATGATTTTATTTATTTGGGTCCTTTCTCTTCTCTTTTTGATAAGTCTGGCCAGGGGCTTATCAATCTTATTAATTCTTTCAAAGAACCAGCTCCTAGTTTCGTTGATTTGTTCTATTGTTTTTTTGGTTTCTATTTCATTGATTTCTGCTCTGATCTTTATGATTTCTCTTCTCCTGCTGGGTTTAGGGTTTCTTTCTTGTTCTTTCTCCAGCTCCTTTAGGTGTAGGGTTAGGTTGTGCACCTGAGACCTTTCTTGTTTCTTGAGAAAGGCTTGTACCGCTATATATTTTCCTCTCAGGACTGCCTTTGTTGTGTCCCACAGATTTTGAACCGTTGTGTTTTCATTATCATTTGTTTCCATGAATTTTTTCAATTCTTCTTTAATTTCCTGGTTGACCCATTCATTCTTTAGAAGGATGCTGTTTAGTCTCCATGTATTTGGGTTCTTTCCAAATTTCCTCTTGTGATTGAGTTCTAGCTTCAGAGCTTTGTGGTCTGAAAATATGCAGGGAATGATCCCAATCTTTTGATACTGGTTGAGACCTGATTTAGCACCGAGGATGTGGTCTATTCTGGAGAATGTTTCATGTGCACTAGAGAAGAATGTGTATTCTGTCGCTTTGGGATGAAATGTTCTGAATATATCTGTGATGTCCATCTGGTCCAGTGTGTCATGTAAGGCCTTTATTTCCTTGTTGATCTTTTGCTTGGATGATCTGTCCATTTCAGTGAGGGGAGTGTTAAAGTCCCCTACTATTATTGTATTATTGTTGATGTGTTTCCTTGATTTTGTTATTAATTGGTTTATGTAGTTGGCTGCTCCCTCGTTAGGGGCATAGATATTTACAATTGTTAGATCTTCTTGTTGGACAGATCCTTTGAGTATGATATAGTGTCCTTCCTCATCTCTTATTATAGTCTTTGGCTTAAAATCTAATTGATCTGATATAAGGATTGCCACTCCTGCTTTCTTCTGTTGTCCATTAGCATAGTAAATTCTTTTCCACCCCCTCACTTTAAATCTGGAGGTGTCTTCGGGTTTAAAATGAGTTTCTTGTAGGCAACATATAGATGGGTTTTGTTTTTTTATCCATTCTGATACCCTGTGTCTTTTGATTGGGGCATTTAGCCCATTAACATTCAGGGTAACTATTGAGAGATATGAATTTAGTGCCATTGTATTGCCTGTAAGGTGACTGTTATTGTATATTGTCTCTGTTCCTTTCTGATCTACTACTTTTACGGTCTCTCTTTGCTTAGACGACCCCTTTCAATATTTCCTGTAGAGCTGGTTCGGTGTTTGCAAATTCTTTCAGTTTTTGTTTGTCCTGGAAACTTTTAATCTCTCCTTCTATTTTCAATGATAGCCTAGCTGAATATAGTATTCTTGGCTGCATGGTTTTCTTGTTTAGTGCTCTGAATATATCATGCCAGCTCTTTCTGTCCTGCCAGGTCTCTGTAGATAAGTCTGCTGCCAATCTAATATTTTTACCATGGTATGTTACAGACTTCTTTTCCCGGACTGCTTTCAGGATTTTCTCTTTGTCACTAAGACTTGTAAATTTTACTATTAGGTGACGCGGTGTGGACCTATTCTTATTGATTTTGAGGGGGGTTCTCTGAACCTCCTGGATTTTGATGCTTGTTCCCTTTGCCATATTGGGGAAATTCTCTCCAATAATTCTCTCCAATATACCTTCTGCTCCCCTCTCTCTTTCTTCTTCTGGAATCCCAATTATTCTAATGTTGTTTCATCTTATGGTGTCACTTATGTCTCAAATTCTGCCCTCGTGGTCCTCGTTTGTCCCTCTTTTGCTCAGCTTCTTTATTCTCTGTCATTTGGTCTTCTATATCGCTAATTCTTTCTTCTTCCTCATTTATCCTAGCAGTGAGAGCCTCCATTTTTGATTGCACCTCATTAATAGCTTTTTTGATTTCAACTTGGTTAGATTTTAGTTCTTTTATTTCTCCAGAAAGGGCTTTTATCTCTCCCAAGAGGGTTTCTCTAATATCTTCCATGCCTTTTTTGAGCCCGGCTAGAACCTTGAGAATCATCATTCTGAACTCTAGATCTGACATATTACCAATGTCTGTATTGATTATGTCCCTAGCCTTTGGTACTGCCTCTTGTTCTTTTTTTTTTTTGTGGTGAATTTTTCTGCCTTGTCGTTTTGTCCAGATAAGAGTATATGAAGGAGCAAGTAAAATACCAAAAGGGTGGCAACAACCCCAGGAAAATATGCTTTAGCCAAATCAGAAGAGATCCCAAATCGTGAGGGAGGAGAAAGGGGATAAAAAGGTTCAGAAAGAAAAAAAAAAAAAAAAGAAACAATTAAAAAAAGAAAACCAATAAAGAAAAAATATAAAAAAAAAGAAAAATATATAAAGAAAAAATATAAAAAAATAAAAAAATAAAAAATAAAAAAAAATATAAACTAGTTAAAAAACATTAAAAAAGAAAAGGGTAAAAGTTAAAAAAAATTTAGAAGAAGAGAAAAAAAATTGAAAAAGAAACAAAAAATTAAAGTAACTGCAAGGCTAAAGAATCATGGGGAGAAAGCCATGAGTTCCTTGCTTTGCTTTCTCCTCCTCTGAAATTCCGCTGCTCTCCTTGGTATTGAAACTGCACTCCTTGGTAGGTGAACTTGGTCCTGGCTGGGTTTCTTGTTGATCTTCCGGGGGAGGGGCCTGTTGTAGTGATTCTCAAGTGTCTTTGCCCCAGGCGGAGTTGCACCGCCCTTACCAGGGGCCGGGCTGAGTAATCCGCTCAGGTTTGCTTTCGGGAGCTTTTGTTCCCTGAGCGCTTTCCATAGAGTTCTGGAGGATGGGAATGAAGATGGCGGCCTCCCAGTCTCCGGCCCAGAGGAGTGGAGAGCCTGGGGCCCCACTCCTCAGTGCGCCCTCAGATAACAGCGCCCAATTACTCCCGTCACCCTGGCCTCCAGCCGCGCTCCGAGCTGACCGAGCCTGCAACCGGTTCTAGGTAACCCTGAGTTTAGAGCTCACTCCTCGGCTCTGTCTCTGTAGCCGGCTTCCCCGTTCTAATACCTGTAAGCTCTGTGACACTCAGACACCTCTGATCCTTCTGTGACCCTGTGGGACCTGAGGCCACGCTGACCCCACGTGGGGTTCACCCTGGTTAAGCCTCTGGAGTGATGTCCCTCAGCGGAACAGACTTTTAAAAGTCCTGATTTTGTGCTCCGTTGCTCCGCCGCTTGCCGGGAGCTGGCCCCTCCCCCCGTGGTCTACCCGTCGCTTTGGATTCACTTCTCTGCCAGTCCTACCTTTCAGAAAGTGGTTGATTTTCTGTTTCTAGAATTGCTGTTCTTCTTCTCTTTGATCTCCCATTGGATTTGTAGGTGTTTGCAATCTTTAGATAAGCTATCTAGCTGATCTCCCGCTACCTGAAGTAGTCTCAGCCTGCTATTTCTCCGTCATCTTGACTCCTCCCCCCAAATTTCTTTTTATAAGGACATGAGTTGTTTTGGATTAGGACCCATATTAATGACCCTATCTTAACTAATTACCTCCACAATGACCCTATTTCTAAATTAAGTCACATTCTGAAGTACTGCGGGGAGTACTTCAGACTTCAACATATGAATTTTTCAAGGGAGACACAATTTAGCCCTTCACAGTTCTTGTAGAGTCAAAATAGGCCTCTGAGAAGGATGTGCTTTTGGCTAGTGCTAGTATGTTTGAGTTCAGAGGAGGGATCCTTTGGCCTGGACACAGACTTCTGAGGAGGGGACACTATAGGGCTGGTGCCAGTGGCTCAGAGGAGATGCAATGATGCTGATCTAAGTGTAAGAAAAACTTCAAATTTGATTCATCCACTGATTCAAGAAGAAACAGTAGCTCCTGGATTGAAGAAATGTTATTGGAGTGACCCCCAAAGGAATTGTAAGCAGACAGGAAGCCACCAGGTAGGAGCAAATTATACTTCCTGTTCTATCTTTCCTGTCTCTTTCTCCAGTGGGCAGAGCCAAACATGGAGTTGGAAAAGCAGACATCTGGTTTTGGAGCCCCTGCCCCAGCATCACTGTGCAGTGGATCGGAGGAGAGCTCAGTGGTGAGATCCAATAATATAACCTACCCCATATTTCACTTACCATCCAGACATACCCTGCTGCTATTTGAACTTCCACACTATATCAAAACACCTCTAAATGTTTCCACCTAAGACCAACTATCTTTGGAACAAAGATGTACTTACCCTCTCCCCAAAATGAAGAAAAGCAACAGTTATTGCACCTATCTTCGGTAGGTAGTCATATTGTCTGTCTGTAGGCTATGCTAAGTATTCCTCAAATTCAGCAACAATCTCACGTAGGTGTTCTGTCACTAAAAGACTAGACTAAACTTCACTTACATCAAAAGCTGTATAGAAAATAAGTGGCAGCAGAGTCAAGAAGAACAAAAAATTAGTATATATATGCATACATTTTGCATAAATGTACAAAAAATATGTACAGGTGTTACTATCCATGTTGTTGTACCTAATCATGAAACCATAGTTGATATATTTCTAAGCACCTACATTGATACATAACTCACATATGATAAAATTTAAACATTTAAAGTGTACAATTCAATGGCTTTTTATTCAGAGTTGTGTATATTCACAGAATTGTGTAACCATCATTGCAAATATTTTAATCACTCCTTCAAAAATACCCTGTACCCACAAGCAATCGCTCCCCATTCACCTTTCTCCTAGTCTTTGGCAACCATGAGTCTACTTTCTGTCTATTTTGAAAGTTTGTATGTCATATTAATGATATAATACAATATGTGGTCTTTTATGTCTAGCTTTTTTCACCTAGCATAATGTTTTAAGGCTCTTGATTTTTTCAATAGTTGATATTTATAATAGCTTAATAACTGGCACAATGGGTAATAGTAATACTTATTCTGTAGAGTTGTTACAAGAATTACACATAAAATTCTTAAGATAATTCTTGACAGAGGTAGCACTTAATAAATTAAACCCATTGTTGGTTACATTTGATGCAGAAATATTTATGGAGATAAACAACATTTTATGCTGGTCTTACTGAAAAATCATCAAAAAATTTTTCAAATGTGAGCATTTTCAGAAGAGAAAGTAGCGATTACCTATATACTTGGGGTGAATTGAGATTTTTCTTTTGTTTCTTCTGGATGGGTCCCAAGTTTCATTATGTACTGTCTAGTTCAGCCACAGCATAAGGTCAATAGGCAGCTATTATACTCACAATGTTCTTCTGAAATGTAGGAAAACACTTTGAGATATTATATTCTTATATTTCACTTCAAAACTCAGATCCCTCAAATGTGTTCTATATATTGGAACTAAAATGTGTATTATATGTATGTTTTGTGGGTTTTTCTCTCCAAATAAACTTACTTGACTATCCAAGTCTTTGTAATACCAATATTAGAGAGTTGAAGGTGGTGTTCAAAGTACTTTCATGAAGAAGGAACTTAGGTTAGAATTCATCTAAATATCCCTACTTTTCATACTCTTGATGCTCTACTGCTAACTTGGGGACATGTGGGAGGATTTCTCATTTCCCATACAAGAATTCCCAGCCCTTAATAGGGGCTCCCCAAAGACTCAGTCAACTAGAACACTTAAGGCAAGGATACTAGTTGTGGGATCTTGGGGATAGAAACTAACCTTCCTCAAGTGGGACTGAGATGAACTCAGGCCTGAGGCAAAGCCAAGACCATCTGAAACCAGCATCCTTGTTAAGTTCTTGATGGATGAGTTGTGGTCAGAGAGGTGAGACTGAACTCCCATGCCCCACACTGTGGCGATGGTTGTGTGTGGACCAGGCACAGCATGACTTTCACCTGGCCCACAAATGCAGATGGCTGTCTGGACTTCTGAGTCTTGCTTTTTGGAAAGCCAGAGCACCCAGGAAGAAATGTGGTAGCCTCAGATGTGTGGGAAGAAACACAACTGGTTTCCCTAGCAACCATTTCCTTTATTGTAGCTCAGCAGTGAAGACTTAAGAACAGTTCTCTTTGTATATAGTTTATCATTAAAATCCTTTTAATAGATACTTTAATTTAACAATATTGTTTGAAATACCTCTCTTTAATGTAATAACTATTTAGATTTAGTATAGGGAGTTTATTTCATTTTTATAAAAACACTATTCTGGGTATTTAAAAGAATTACATTGGGGATTATTGTTTAATGAGTACAGAGTTCCAGTTTGGGAAGATAAAGTTCTGGAGATGAATGATGGTGATTGTTGAACAGTAATGTGAATGTACTCAATGCCATTGGATTGTATACTTAAAATGGATAAAAGAATGAATTTTTATGTTACATATATTTTACAGTGTTTTTTAAAAAGAATTAAATAAGGGCATTGAGTCAGACCTGGGCACAAATGATTGCTCCATTTGCTAAATTACTTACACTTTTAATAGACACATAGATCAATAGAACAGAACAGAAAATCCAGAAACGAACCCACAACTCTATGGTCAATTAATCTTTAACAAAGCAGAAAAGCATATCCAATGGGAAAAACTCTCTTCAACAAATGGTGTTGGGAAAACTGGACAGTAACATGCAAATGAATGAAAGTGGACCACTTTCTTACACTGGACACAAAAATAAATTCAAAATGGATGAAAGACTTAATGTGAGACAGGAAACCATCAAAATCCTAGAGAAGAACATAGGCAATAACCTCTTTGACGTCAGCTATAGCAACTTCTTACTAGACGTGTCTCCAGAGGCAAGGGAAACAAAAGCAAAAGTAAACTATTGAGAACTCATCAAAATAAAAGTTTTCTGCACAGCAAAAAAACTATCAAAATTAAAATTCAACCTACAGAATGAGAAAAAATATTTGCAATTACATATCTAATAGTTAGTGTCCAAAATCTGTAAAGAACTTATAAAACTCAACACCCCCAAAACAAATAATCCAATTAAAAATGGGCAGAAGGCATGAACAGACATTTCTTCAAAGAAGATATCCAGATGGCCAACAGATACATGAAAAGATGCTCAACATCACTGATCATCACGGAAATACAAATTAATATCACAATGGGATAACATCTCACACCTGTCAGAATGGCTAAAATCAACAACACAAGAAACAACAGGGGATATGGAGAAAGGGGAACTCTTTTGCACTGTTGGTGGGAATGCAAACTGGTGCAGCCACTGTGGAAAACAGTATGGAAGTTCCTCAAAAAGTTACAAATAGAACTACCTTATGATCCAGCAACTGCACTATGAGGTATTTACCTAACTAATACAAAAATACTAATTCAAAGGGACATTTGTACCCCAATGTTTATACCAGTGATATTTACAATAGCCAAATTATGGAAACAGCCCAAGTGTCCAACAACTGATGAATGGATAAAGAGGATGTATATATATACTGAAATATTACTCAGCAATCAAAAAATGAACTCTTGTCATTTGCAATGATGTGGATGGAGCTAGAGAGCATTATGCTAAGTGAAATAAGTCAGAAAAAGACAAATACCCTATGATTTCATTCATATGTGTAATTTAAGAAACAAAACAAATGAGCAAAGGGGAAAAAAAAGGAGAGAGGGAAACACATCAAAAGACTCTTAACTACAGAGAACAAACTGATGGTTACCATAGGGGAGGGGGGCTATGGGGGATGGTGAAATAGTTGATGGGGATGAAGGAGGGCACTTGTTATATTGAGAACCAGGTGTTGTATGAAAGTGTTGAATCCCAATATTGTGCAGCTGAAACTAATATTGCCCTGTATGTTAACTAAAATAAATAAACAAATAGACCAACATATAAGTCAATAATTAAGTAAGGACATTGAGTCAGACCTGGGCAAAAATGATTGCTCCTTTTACTAAATTACTTACTCTTTCAAAGACCATTTCCACATTTGTAAAATGAAATAGTTCTTCCCTCATCAGATTGTCGCCAGGCTTCAGTGAGAAATGCACAGCAATAAACACAGTCTCTGGCACACAGGTAAACTCAGTGTTACTGTAGAGGAGCAGCCACCCAGCCATGCTCCTAGCTAATGTCAGTCTCTCCCTCTGGGCACTAATTTTCATCTCCTCTTGCTTACTCAAGGGAATCACTCCAACACCAAGCCTCTCTTTCTGGAATCATCATGTTTTTCTGCTTTACTGGATCATTCACATCAGTGTACAAACATGCCTTTATTTCTCCTAACAAAAGCAACGACAAAAACGTTCTCTGGACTCCATTTCTTCTACCAGATATTGTTCCATTTTTCTGCTCCATTTTGCAAGAAAACCTCTCAGAAATGTTGTCTACACGTGCTGTTTCTACTCCCCCCGCCCCACTGCCTCTTAAGCCTCTCTGGATGGGCTTTTGTTGCTATGGAATATGCTCCTATAATGTTCACCAATTATGTCCATGTTGTTAACTCCAACATGAGAATTCCTGGTCCTATTAACTAATTCTTCCCATGACCCAACTGATGACTCCCTCCTCTTTGACATACTTTCTGCTTTAGACTACCAAGATTCTCCAGGCTTTCTCCTCCATTAGCTGGCCACTAATTCTCAGTCTCCTTTGCAGGTTCTCCTTTCCTTTGGGACTCTCAATGCTGGCATAGCATTCTGAGGCTTCTCTGTGGTCCTCTTCTGTATTTACATTCACCCTGGGTGATCTAATGACTGAGGTTCTGTCTGCATGCAGGTGATTCCCAAGTGTCTAATTCGAGCCCAGCTCTCTCCCCTAATGCCAGACTCCTATATCTAGCACCTCCCTCTGAATTTCTGGTAGATAGAGCACATTTAGTACATCCAAAGCTGAACTCCACAGTGAGTCTTTCCCATATTCCTAAATGGCAACCCTGACCTTTCAGATGCTAATGCCAAAAAACTGATGTGTTTTTCTTGCCTCTCCTGATACACATACTCTTGAAAGAAGTCATTATGGTTCTGTCTCCCCTTCAAGACATAACCAGGATCTGGCCACTTCTCACTATTTTGAGCCACCAGTTGCTTTCTTTCCTAGACCCTACAATTGGCCTCCTGCCAGGTGTCCCTGAAGTCACCACTGCCTCCATAGTCTATGACCATTACAGTGGCCACAGCCATCTTTTCAGGATGCAACTCATATCAGACTACTTCTCTGCTTAAATCTTCTTCCCAGTTCTTGCAAATGTCTTCAAGGCCCAGATATGATCTGCCCCCACCCAAGTACCTCTCCCACCTACCTCCTTTTCCACCTATCTTACCAGGACCAGCGTGTTGGCTTTTTTGCCTCTCCTCATCTTCCCCGACATTCTCCATCCTCAGGGCCTCTGCCTGGAGTGCTCTTCCACCCACAATCCATGTCACTAAAGCTTCTACCTCCTTCCGAGTTTTGATCCAATGTCACCTCGAGATGTGTTTTCACCTACACTACACACAATCTTTAGATAACATTGCCTTACCTTCAGTAAGGTAACTTACAAGTTACTATTCTCAGTCTGCCTTCCTCCCACTAGATTGTAAGCTCCTTCATTGTAGGGATTCTTCTCAAATTTTTTATGATATTTTTTATATGCAGGAAAAGGGTCCGGCCCATAGTGAGTGCCCCAAAAATACATGACAGTGAATGAGTGAATAAAAACAGCTATCGTAATAGTTTTTGGTCTCTGGTAATCTTTATGTATCTCCTCATTTTGTGGTATTTCATATAATTTATATATATGTGTGTTTATATTGCTATAACAAAATCTTTATTAATTTAATGTGCACATAATATTTTATATCAAGAGTGAACCAGCTTTTTCTGTGAAGGATCAGATAGCAAATATTTTAGGCTTTGAAGGTCACATTTGTCTCATAGCTTGTGAGCTATTTAAAAACATATATAGATTCATATGTTATGGTTAACATATAATGATTACTCCATCATTGGACATATGAACTATTTGCTGTTTTTCACTATTACATATTTATGGTTCACACTTATTTAACTTTTGTCTGTTATATTTACTTCACATTTTTTCCTATTATTGTTTTCCTTTTCTCCCCTTTTCTTTATTATTTCTTCAACTGAATAAGAAGTAAAAGAATGATTTCTATAACATTATAGCATAAATTATTTGACCTTTTAAAAATTCTTTTGTTATTTTTTTACAATATAAAAATCAAGTATTCTCATTATACAGAAAAATTCAAAAAGTACAAATCATAAGAAGAAGTAGAACTCAAGAGTAACCATTAGTAATGTTCTATGGACTTTTTCCAATCATTTTTTCTCGTTATGTGTGTGTATGTATAATTTTAAGAAATCCACAAAATCTGCATAATGTTATATATATATATATATATATAAATAATTTTTAGTCTTGAATTTCCCCCTTCATAAGAGCCTTTTCTAACATCACTAATGTTTTCCTATAATACTATTTAGATGGATGCAAGATATAACATTCTATAATAATTTATTACTGTTAACACCTATTGAAGCTGCTTTTGTGTTTTCAGCAATCTTTTTCTGAGTTTCCAACTACTTTTTATGATCAAATCCTGGAAGGGGAATTGTGTTTTGGGGATCTCTTTCTGACAAATATTTTTGCAATGAGGTTGGACTAACACACAATTCTCTGAAACGGTGCCAGGCAGGGTCTACTTCCCTGCGTACCGAGCAACCTTAAGTAGGAGGAAGAATTGATCCTGCACAGATAGTGACACACGTTTGTTTTAAAAGCGCCAAGCTTGCTAGATAAGTCCTGTATCTTCTCTTGTCTTTTATCTGCATCATAGTGTTTCAAAGCACATCGTTTGAGTCAAACAAACATTGGTTTAAATCTTGGTTCAGACACTTAATACTATGACCATGGCCAAGTTATTGACTCAGTTTCCTTGCTTGCTAAGCAGAGATAATGACCCACTTCAGGGGCTGCTGCTAGAGTCAAAGGATGTAATGTAGGTACAGTGCACAGTAGTGTTCTTAGAGATTTTTAAATGAGTGTTAGCTAATCTTAATTTAATTCATTCTCTGTTTTGTTCAAGATACATACACATACTCCTTTTTAATTTTTTAAATTTCAGACTTGTTTGGTGACTTTTCTGAGATCCTGAAAATTTCCTCTTGAAAAAGCTCTATTTACTTTCAGGTAATTTTTCCCTTTTGGCATTATTCTTGGAGATTACCTCGTTGATACCTTAATAATCAGGGATTTATTTAAGATCATTTTACTCATATTTTCTGATTGATAATGGAGAAGATGTCAGAGTTCCTGTTCTTGTAGCCTCTGCCCAGAGGTCTGTGAACTGGGCAGTATCAGCTACCACCATGGGAGAGACAGAGTCAACAAACAGGCAGTTTTAACTGGGCAGGTAGAGGATGTCATGGGGCACTAAACCCTCCTGCAAAGCTACAGTGCCTCTCAGGGGAGTTGATGTCTAAGCTGAGAGGCAACCAGCAAGTTGGAGAATACTACAGAGACTGTTACCAGAGAGAGAAAGAGCAAACCAGAGGGACGCAGGAGAAGGTTGGGGGCCAAGACCCTCTGGATCTAAAACCAAAAATACTTCCCACTCAGGAGCCATAGCAACTAGGAGGATCACTAAAATGCATGTCCCTCTGGTAGAGCATTCACTTCTGTTGATCTTCCTTTCTCTTCATTGAACTTCTCTTAAATATATTGTGGCCAGAGCGCCTGGATGGTAGAGACAGTTTTGTTTTTTTTTTTTTCCTATCCTATGTTTTTCTCCAACTGGCTATCTTTTGTGTTTCTGGGTGGGAAGGGGTTTGGGCCAATGACATATGATGAACTCTCTTGACCTTCATGCTAAAGGCAACTCTAACACCAGCTGAAAGGTTAAACTTCCCACCATAGGCTGAGTGGTTTCCCTCAAATTCACATGTTGATGCCCTAACCCCCCATACCTCAAAATGTGACTGCATTTGGACATAGAGTCTCTAAGGAGGTAATTAAGTAAAAGGAGGTCTTATGGGTGGGCTCTAATCCAATCTGACTGAGGTCCTTATAAGAGAGGAAATTAAACCACAGGCAGGTACACAGGGAGAACACAGCCATCCACACACCAAGGAGAGAGGTCTGAAGAGATCCCTCCCTCATAGTCCTCAGAAGGAACCAATACTTCAGCATCTTGGTCTTAGAATTCTAGTCTCCAGAACAGTAAGACAATAAATTTCTGTTGTTTAAACCCCAGTCTGTAGTCTTTGTTTAGCAGCCCTAGCAAATGAATTCTTGTACCTGGCCACCATATTCTGTCTTCCTGGATTACTGCAATAGCACATTTCTCATTTCTCAGCTGCTATTTTGTTGCCCAGAAGCCAGAGTAATGGTTTTAAGTGTGAATCTCAGCATACCACTCTTCAGCCTTTGTTCCTTTAGTGGTTTTTCAGATGAAGACCCAAACCCTCATGGTCTTCCAGGTTCCTGCCTACTTCTACAGGTTCTTCTTATGCCTCTCTCCTCTTCCTCCTTTGTTCCCTCTGTTATTCTTTAAATGCTGCTTGTTCCTTTCCCCTGAGGACCTTTGCTTATGCTGGTCTCTAGCTAACTGTGTTTTGGTTTCTACCCATCCTTCCCATTCTACCTCAAAACATCCTTTCCTCAGAGAAGCTTTCCCCTGTTTTATGATCATATAACTCCTTGAGCAGCTATTTCATGTCATATAAGATAATTGTAATTACTATAGATTATAGATTGTGGAATTAATCATCCCATATCTGTTTTCCTCACAGAACCAGCACTGTTTAGAACTTTCAGCACTTTGGAAATTTCTATCATCTGTGTTAACACCATCATGACTAGCCACATGTGGCTATTGAGTAATTGAAATGTGGCTAGTCCATATGTGATTTTCATTAATTTAAAATTTAAATCAAATAGCCATACGCCTGGCCACCACTATGTTGGAAGCACAGCTATGGGCTGCCAACTCCACAATGGTGGATGGCAATCTTTCTCTCACTGCCATGTCTGGGATTATGCCTTCCCTTTCAATTACCTGTGAATAAATGAATTTAACTAACCTGGTTTTGACCAAAGAGTTTACATATTTCAAACTAAATGTCCTGCATAAAAAATATTGCTCTGAGGGTGCCTGGGTGGCTCAGTGAGTTGAAGCCTCTGCCTTCGGCTCAGGTCATGATCCCAGGGTTCTGGGATTGAGCCCTGTATCAGGTTCTCTGCTCAGCAGGGAGCCTGCTTCCCTTCCTCTCTCTCTGCCTGCCTCTCTGCCTACTTGTGATCTCTGTCTGTCAAATAAATAAATAAAAATACTTAAAATTAAAAAAAAAATTGCGCTTACTTGCTTCACATACTCAGCAAGACAAACTACTCTCATTCTTCCCATCACCCTTTCCCTGTCTAGAAGAGAAATTTGGGTCAATGGTGAGCAACTTTCCAAGGTGTACTATGTAGTCATCTAATAAAAATTCACTAATTTCCCATGTAGCACCTTGGTATGGATCACATGTACAGGTGGTTTTTAGAAAATAAGAACAAGAATGGAGTTATTAATCTGATAGAGGCCAAATGAAAATTTAAAAAGCAAGCTAGCTAGGTGAAAACTCAACAGAGCTAATAAAATTCTTCAAAGAAAAAGGCAAAGATTTGGGGCTTAAATGAAAGGCAAAAAAAAAAAAAAAATCCACCAAAAAACAAGTTTGAAATAGCAGGGCTAAGTTAATTCAGGTACCCAGAGACAACTTCAAGCAGACAACTTGCTCAGGCTTAAAAATAGGTAGCCCAATAGAACTGGGTACATAATCTCTATAAAAAAAGAGCTAACTTCTAATTAGCTTACCACACAAAATTCAGGACACTCAGTTAAATTTGAATTTCAGATAAAGAATTAATAGCTTATCTGAAATTCAACCTTATCGGAAAATCAACTGCATTTGTTATATTTTCATTTATTAAGGCTTACAGCCCTGTTTCAAATACTTGAGAATCAAATAGCCACAGAAGAGGAAATTGTTCCAAATCAGAGTATATATGTCATACCTTACAGTTTGATACTCAGAAATGACTGAGAGTCTTTCCTCTTTCTTGACTCCCCTTTTCCTTTGCTAGAAACCCCATCTTCTTCTCTTGATTACGTTTGCAAATAGCTAGACCCAGTCTTAGCATTTTCCAGAATTTTATTTCTGTACTAAATTATGATTCTTTTGATCTGAGTGTTTCTGTTCTTTGAAAAGCAGCAGAAAAAAAAGGTGATAGCCATAGACCCTAAGAGCTCTTAAGGATAAAAAGTTCATTTTAATAAGCTTTATAGCCTCAGAGTCTAGCACAGTGCCTGGCCCAGAGCTTTAAGCAGTTGATGTTTTCTTTTACTTTATATATGTTACAATTTCATTTACACTGGATGTAGAGAGGGACTGAATTGTCACCAAAGTGACCATATGTGATTCATCTTTTTATTCCATTGTTTTTCACAGTGCCTCAAACATAAGAGGATCTCAATAAGTGAATATTGAACTAAACTCAACTATTTAAGGCTATGTGATTCCTTCCTACTGGGGTAAGTGTTTCTTGAGAACCATTTTTTTATTATTTAGCGTATCATGGAAATTTGGCTTTGTTAAACACCTCATAACCACAATTATTATTTTATTCCTTTTTTATTCCTTTGGGTTTCTTGTTCACGGTACACAGTGCTCTCTAGTGTGACAGATTTTGGCATTAGTAATTCCAAACCTCAGCTCTCTCTCATCATCTAGCCCAGTGTAATGACAAGAGTACTTGAGATTCTGGCTGAGTAAGGAAAGTGGATGTAAGTGAAGCGGACAAGGTAGAAATGAATGGAGTGACATCTGGAGAGGAGCATAGCCAGGACTCAAATCTAGCCTGGGTCCAGCTGACCTCCTCCCTCATTGATCACCACTCTCCTCCAGATGACCCAGATGATGGACCATGGGACTCTTCACCCAGGCTGGTTAGAGTCTGTCCCTAATCAACCTCCAGCCCCTCCAGGTAGGCAACACCAAGGCATACTCATCAACAATTTTCCCTAGCACTGTGGCTAAGTTTGGGTCTGATCTCGCATCCCCTAAATTATGCAATGTGTGAACTCTCAAATAATCTTTTAAAACCTTTAATTTCTTTGAATTTTCTGCACAAAATTCACATATAAGAATTCTAGCTTGGCCACAACCTTTTTAATTAAATTAAAGATAGAAGACAAATGAGACTACTAGTCATCCAGGTCGTAAAATGTTTGGATTTAATGTATGCACACTTTTTCCTGGATATCTAAGATAGACTTTATGGTTTTAATCAAAAGTATAAGCTTTCAGGATAATGCTAAGAGATGGTCCATTGAACTGTATTCTTAGAATATGAAAGACATCCAATCATTCTACAATCCCTACATTATAAACTTTTATGTCTCAACTATAGTTAATTTTCCATCACCCAAACTCTTGGCTGGACTTTCACATTTTCTCAATAATGACTTCTCTTACTTGGCTTGTCATGTTAAATTTAGCAGAAACTGGGATGCTGATCACCTCTGCCCTAGTTCCTCCTCTATTAGGTCATTTCTGATGCTATCTTGGACTTCTTTTATCATGTTGTGGGTCTCCCCATCACTGTGTTCCATGTTCATAAGAAAATGTTTTTTGGCTATCCATTTAGGCAGGCCCATCAGACCTTTTATGTGAACTCACCTACATCTGGAATCTAAACCGTTGGCTGCAGGAGATAAGCCTTAGTGATCCTACATTAACTATGGAGAGTGGAGTGTGGTATTTATTAAAATGCTTGTTGAGATGCCTCACACATGAATGTTTTTTAAGTGGGAGGTAGAAATGCTCCTTGTGTATAAAGAGCTATAGCTTCAGTGAAGGGTAGAAAGAGAGAAGCTTTCCCCCTTCTCTCCTACACCCACCACAATTAGGTCTTTTGGGGCTTTGCAAAATAATTGCATGGAGCAGGAAGAAATAAGGTGGAGACAAAGTGCAAGGATTTCAGATTTTATCAGTTAACAGACCACATAAAAATATGCCAGAGATTATTATTCCAGTAGACGGTAAGTGGTGAAAATGTGGTGTGGAGCTGCTATCTCATACTCAGACATAGCTTCATCTGCTCTCTGCTTACCTCCCCTACCTTGACTCTTACAGACCCGCCTGCCCCACACTAAAAGATACATTCATACCAAAATAATCTCACCTTAAGCCTTTGACCATCTCTCCTCTATCTAAAACACCATCACTTCTTCTACACATTGCCTGGCTATTCCTATTCACCCTTCAGGTCTCAGCTTAGGTGTCACTCCAGCGGAAAGCCTTCCTTTAACCTTAATGGGTCAGGAGAATCTCCTGTGTGTCCCATCAGTGCTCTGTGCTTACTTCTACTTTTGTTTGACATATTATTTTGAAGAAGTCAGTTTATCTGTCCACTTTGGGACTACCCTCACTGTTCACACACACACACACACACACACACACTTATATGATTACACCCAGACACACATATGCACCAGGACAAACATGCCTATTAGATACACACATGTGAACATACAGGTATACCCAGCTTCAGGGCCAATACTGTGTCTAGTTCTCTGCTGTAACCAAGCTCCTCACTCAGAGTAGGTGGTCAACAAACAGCTGTGAATAAAGGTTAAGTGAGTAATTAGATACTTAGAAATATGCTCTTCTTATGGTCAACAGCTACTCAACATTTGATCCATCTATTTTGATTCCAGTTGAGTCCACTGATCACAAATCGGACTTTGAAGCCCAGTGACTTCTCCCCAGTAGAGATCAAGGTGGAATGTCTATGACCAGGTCACTTTCAAGAGCAAGGTAATTCCATTCTCTGTGTGGTTCCCATCAGAGATTCAAATAAACACATAAAAAACAAATAATTTTCACTCTTGAGCAAACACTGTATGTATTGATAGTGGGTCCACAAGAGCATGGATTGGTCAGCACACACCAACCAGTGAAGTGCCATGTTGCTGCCAACTGTCCAACATCAATCCACAATACAGATAAAGAAAAAAAATATATACATATATACACATACACACACACGTGTGTGTGTATATGTATACAAATATCCTAAATCACATATAGCAATAAGGACTGAGAAATTTCAACCTTATGAAAGATAAAAAGTATACACACACACACACACACACGTACATAGATGGATGGATGGATGGAAAATGTAAAACATGTTGAGGGAATACAGCCTGTTTTATTTTTTGAATCTGATGATGAGATGAGAAAATTTGCTCTATATTTGTGCTTCATCTACCTTCAATGTCATCCAGTGCTTTCAAGAATAGAAATTGTGTTTCTTTTATTTTTCATACTCTCTAAGACTGTGCCTCAGCACCCAGTTCATTGTGCAAAATAATAATGGTGATATCACCCAACATTCATAATGTACTTTGCAATGGTTTTGCATACTTTATATGTCACTTGGCCTATGCATTTGAAGACAAGCTGCTTCCATGCCCCACCAGAAAGGGGTAGACAGCCAAGCCCTCCTTTCTTCCCGTAATTCCCACCTTTGTGGCCTCTGGCCATTACAGTGACTCTACCTTGTATGCCCTTCCAAAGATTTTGTCCCAAAGATCCACACCTCAAAGAATTTCCTGAGATGTATTATCTTACTCTAAAAGATCTCTTTATTTATGTTAGGTAAGGCTTTTCCTTCAAAGCTTCTATCTGTTTCTATAAGACAAACCTAAAGGTCTTTGCTATTCAAAATGTGAGCCATGGACCAGCAGCATCAGGGTCTTGATAAAATGCAAACTCTCAGGCACCATGCTAGAACTACAGATCCAGGATCTGCATTTTAACAAGTTCCCACTAGATTTGCATGCTCATTAAAGCTTGAGAATCTCTGTTACAATGGTTCTACATACATGAAAAATGTTTAGTATACACAGAAATTATTTTTTATATTTTGTTGGTAAATGCAGTATTCATCGTAAGTATTTGTCTCACAGATTTTGTCTGTTAGCTTTGCTAGTTTACTGAATACTAACTTCTAGACTTGTAAGTAAGTTGGGAGGAGTTTGTCATGGACTGTCACCCACCTCTAATATTATAAAGGACATTTATTCTGAAGGTCAAAATCAGTGACTGGACCTCAGGGAGTGTCAAGAAATAGGAGTATTAAGGAAAACTGTAGAATATATATATATATATATTTGTTGTTATATTTGAATATATATATATATATATATATATATATATATATATAACAAATGTTTTACTTCCTGAGTGATCTTGATTGATCTAGTGCTAATAAATTCAGAATAATAATATGTACTAGATCAATTTATTCACAACTTCTGGAAGACTAGACTGTGATGGTCTGCTGTTCTCATAGGTGTCATAGCACTTATGAAAAAAAGAGGGGAAAAGCGATTTTTATTTGTCAGTGTACATTTAAGTTTACCAAAAGAATTAGGAAGGGGGCAGTTCTTAAAGATCAAGTATAACTGATAGAAAATTCAAGATGATAAAGTTTTAAGCGTGTAATGAAAGAACCAAATAATGTTGCCTCAGTCCATTTCCAAAATGAACAGTAGTGATTTATGGTAGTCACACTGGGCAGTCCAAGCAGCACGGAACATGGCTGCCTTGCTCAAAGGTGGAGGTCAGTTAGTACACATCCTGTCCATATCCAAGATTCTTAGCATAGTATTTGACACAGAGAACATGCTCATTAGATTACTTTTTATTTCTTAAAATTTTCTAATTTTTTAAAAAATACCTATTAAGTTTGATAACTCAAAGTCATCTTTCAGAGAGATTTGTTAATCTGTCCAGAAAAGAATTGACACATTTGAAAAATGTTTAGTTGGACACACCTTTCAAAAGGAAAGGAGCCTCAAACTGTAACCATAGATCTATCTCTCCAGGCCAATCACACCAACTTCCTGAACATAAATTGCCTAAAAATGTTCCTGGCAGGCAGCAGATCAACCAGCAAACAAGTGAATTTGTCTTTATAAATCCCTTTGCTATTCCCCTGTGTTGAGTCCTGTTGATGTGGCACAATGTCACCCTGTTGGGGTGGTCTGGCATGGTCACCATGACACAAGGCATGGTCTGGTAGAAGCTACAACCAGGGACTGGATCATTTTCTCAAAACAAAGGCTATATAAAGGTAACCAGAAGTTGAAAAAAAATAAGTTCTTATTCTACACAGATTTATTGCTGAGTCAGATCCTTGAGAAAGATTTTCTTGATAAAAATAAACTTCCAGATGATAATATGTGATTATTGTAGAAAATGGATAAAAAAAGATGAATACCCAACTTTTGTATCAACATGAGTGGGACTGGAGGAGATTATGCTGAGTGAAATAAATCAAGCAGAGAGAGTCAATTATCAAATGGCTTCATTTACTTATGGAGCATAAGGAGTAACATGGAGGACATTAGGGGAAGGAAAGGAAAAGTGAATTGGGGGAAATCGGAGGAGGATGTGAACCATGAGAGACTGTGGACTCTGAGAAACAAACTGAGGGTTTTGGAGGTTAAGGGCTGTGGGGGGTTAGGTGAGCCTGGTGATGGGTATTAAGGAGGGCACGTTTTGCATGGAGCACTGGGTGTGGTGCATAAACAATGAATCTTGGAACACTGAAAAAATAAAATAAATTAAAATTTAAAAATACAGTAAGGTATTAGGGGAGATTGAATTTTCTCAGATGCATTGTCATAGTTAGGATTTGGATATGTGTTCTTTTACTCTTCTTTCTCTATGCATATATATATGTTTATAAAATAGGGATCGTTGCATTTCTGACTTTATATTTCACCTTTTTCATCTAACATTGTAGCATGAAATATTTTCCTGTATTAATAAACATTCTTTGAAAGTGCCAAATGACAACTGTACATACACAGACACAAAATATATTTAGTCAGGGAGGAGGCAAGATGGCAGAGAAGTAGCAGGCTGAGAATACTTCAGGTAGCGGGAGATCAGCTAGATAGCTTATCTAAAGATTGCAAACACCTACAAATCCAACGGGAGATGGAAGAGAAGAAGAACAGCAATTCTAGAAACAGAAAATCAACCACTTTCTGAAAGGTAGGACTGGCGGAGAAGTGAATCCAAAGGGACGGGAAGATAGACCGCGGGGGGAGGGGCCGGCTCCCGGCAAGCAGCAGAACAACGGAGCACAAAATCAGGACTTTAAAAAGTCTGTTCCGCTGAGGGACATCACTCCAGAGGCTTAACTGGGGTGAAGTGCACGCAGGGTCAGCGTGGCCTCAGGTCCCGCAGGGTCACAGAAGGATCGGGGGTATCTGAGTGTCACAGAGCTTACAGGTATTAGAACGGGGAAGCCGGCTACATAGAGCCGAGGAGTGAGCTCTAAGCTCGGGTTTACCTTGAACCGGTCTCAGGCTCGGTCAGCTCGGAGTGCGGCTGGAGGCCAGGGTGACGGGAGTAATTGGGAGCTGTTCTCTGAGGGCGCACTGAGGAGTGGGGCCCCGGGCTCTCCGCTCCTCTGGGCTGGAGACTGGGAGGCCGCCATCTTCATTCCCGTCCTCTGGAACTCTACGGAAAGCGCTCAGGGAACAAAAGCTCCCGAAAGCAAACCCCAGCGGATTACTCAACCCGGCCCCTGGTAAGGGCGGTGCAACTCCGCCTGGGGCAAAGACACTTGAGAATCACTACAACAGGCCCCTCCCCCAGAAGATCAACAAGAAACCCAGCCAGGACCAAGTTCACCTACCAAGGAGTGCAGTTTCAATACCAAGGAGAGGAGCGGAATTCCAGAGGAGAAAGAAAAGCACGGAACTCATGGCTTTCTCCCCATGATTCTTTAGCCTTGCAGTTAATTTTTTTTTTCAATTTTTTTTCTCTTCTTCTAAATTTTTTTTAACTTTTACCCTTTTCTTTTTTAACGTTTTTTAACTAGTTTATCTAATATATATATATTTATTTTTTCCTTTTTATATTTTTTCATTATTGGTTTTCTTTTTTTGTTTCTTTTTTTCTTTCTTCTTTTTCTTTTTCTTTTTTTTTTTTCTTTTCTTTTTTTCTTTCTGAACCTCTTTCCTTCCCCCCCCCCCCGTCACGATTTGGGATCTCTTCTGAGTTGGCTAAAGCATATTTTCCTGGGGTTGTTGCCACCCTTTTAGTATTTTACTTGTTCCTTCATATACTCTTATCTGGACAAAATGACAAGGCGGAAAAATTCACCACAAAAAAAAGAACAAGAGGCAGTACCAAAGGCTAGGGACCTAATCAATACAGACATTGGTAATATGTCAGATCTAGAGTTCAGAATGACGATTCTCAAGGTTCTAGCCGGGCTCGAAAAAGGCATGGAAGATATTAGAGAAACCCTCTTGGGAGAGATAAAAGCCCTTTCTGGAGAAATAAAAGAACTAAAATCTAATCAAGTTGAAATCAAAAAAGCTATTAATGAGGTGCAATCAAAAATGGAGGCTCTCACTGCTAGGATAAATGAGGAAGAAGAAAGAATTAGCGATATAGAAGACCAAATGACAGAGAATAAAGAAGCTGAGCAAAAGAGGGACAAACGAGGACCACGAGGGCAGAATTTGAGACATAAGTGACACCATAAGATGAAACAACATTAGAATAATTGGGATTCCAGAAGAAGAAAGAGAGAGGGGAGCAGAAGGTATATTGGAGAGAATTATTGGAGAGAATTTCCCCAATATGGCAAAGGGAACAAGCATCAAAATCCAGGAGGTTCAGAGAACCCCCCTCAAAATCAATAAGAATATGTCCACACCCCGTCACCTAATAGTAAAACTTACGAGTCTTAGTGACAAAGAGAAAATCCTGAAAGCAGTCCGGGAAAAGAAGTCTGTAACATACCATGGTAAAAATATTAGATTGGCAGCAGACTTATCTACAGAGACCTGGCAGGACAGAAAGAGCTGGCATGATATATTCAGAGCACTAAACAAGAAAACCATGCAGCCAAGAATACTATATTCAGCTAGGCTATCATTGAAAATAGAAGGAGAGATTAAAAGTTTCCAGGACAAACAAAAACTGAAAGAATTTGCAAACACCGAACCAGCTCTACAGGAAATATTGAAAGGGGTCGTCTAAGCAAAGAGAGACCGTAAAAGTAGTAGATCAGAAAGGAACAGAGACAATATACAATAACAGTCACCTTACAGGCAATACAATGGCACTAAATTCATATCTCTCAATAGTTACCCTGAATGTTAATGGGCTAAATGCCCCAATCAAAAGACACAGGGTATCAGAATGGATAAAAAAACAAAACCCATCTATATGTTGCCTACAAGAAACTCATTTTAAACCTGAAGACACCTCCAGATTTAAAGTGAGGGGGTGGAAAAGAATTTACCATGCTAATGGACATCAGAAGAAAGCAGGAGTGGCAATCCTTATATCAGATCAATTAGATTTTAAGCCAAAGACTATAATAAGAGATGAGGAAGGACACTATATCATACTCAAAGGATCTGTCCAACAAGAAGATCTAACAATTGTAAATATCTATGCCCCTAACGAGGGAGCAGCCAACTACATAAACCAATTAATAACAAAATCAAGGAAACACATCAACAATAATACAATAATAGTAGGGGACTTTAACACTCCCCTCACTGAAATGGACAGATCATCCAAGCAAAAGATCAACAAGGAAATAAAGGCCTTACATGACACACTGGACCAGATGGACATCACAGATATATTCAGAACATTTCATCCCAAAGCGACAGAATACACATTCTTCTCTAGTGCACATGAAACATTCTCCAGAACAGACCACATCCTCGGTGCTAAATCAGGTCTCAACCGGTATCAAAAGATTGGGATCATTCCCTGCATATTTTCAGACCACAAAGCTCTGAAGCTAGAACTCAATCACAAGAGGAAATTTGGAAAGAACCCAAATACATGGAGACGAAACAGCATCCTTCTAAAGAATGAATGGGTCAACCAGGAAATTAAAGAAGAATTGAAAAAATTCATGGAAACAAATGATAATGAAAACACAAAGATTCAAAATCTGTGGGACACAACAAAGGCAGTCCTGAGAGGAAAATATATAGCGGTACAAGCCTTTCTCAAGAAACAAGAAAGGTCTCAGGTGCACAACCTAACCCTACACCTAAAGGAGCTGGAGAAAGAACAAGAAAGAAACCCTAAACCCAGCAGGAGAAGAGAAATCATAAAGATCAGAGCAGAAATCAATGAAATAGAAACCAAAAAAACAATAGAACAAATCAACAAAACTAGGAGCTGGTTCTTTGAAAGAATTAATAAGATTGATAAACCCCTGGCCAGACTTCTCAAAAAGAAAAGAGAAAGGACCCAAATAAATAAAATCATGAATGAAAGAGGAGAGATCACAACTAACACCAAAGGAATACAGACAATCATAAGAACATATTATGAGCAACTCTATGCCAACAAATTTGACAATCTGGAAGAAATGGATGCATTCCTAGAGACATATAAACTACCACAACTGAACCAGGAAGAAATAGAAAGCCTGAACAGACCCATAACCAGTAAGGAGATTGAAACAGTCATCAAAAATCTCCAAACAAACAAAAGCCCAGGGCCAGACGGCTTCCCGGGGGAATTCTACCAAACATTTAAAGAGGAACTAATTCCTATTCTCCTGAAACTGTTCCAAAAAATAGAAATGGACGGAAAACTTCCAAACTCATTTTATGAGGCCAGCATCACCTTGATCCCAAAACCAGACAAGGATCCCATCAAAAAAGAGAACTACAGACCAATATCCTTGATGAACACAGATGCAAAAATTCTCACCAAAATACTAGCCAATAGGATTCAACAGTACATTAAAAGGATTATTCACCACGACCAAGTGGGATTTATTCCAGGGCTGCAAGGTTGGTTCAACATCCGCAAATCAATCAATGTGATACAACACATTAGTAAAAGAAAGAACAAGAACCATATGATACTCTCCATAGATGCTGAAAAAGCATTTGACAAAGTACAGCATCCCTTCCTGATCAAAACTCTTCAAAGTGTAGGGATAGAGGGCACATACCTCAATATTATCAAAGCCATCTATGAAAAACCCACCGCAAATATCATTCTCAATGGAGAAAAACTGAAAGCATTTCCGCTAAGGTCAGGAACACGGCAGGGATGTCTGTTATCACCACTGCTATTCAGCATAGTACTAGAAGTCCTAGCCTCAGCAATCAGACAACAAAAGGAAATTAAAGGCATCCAAATCGGCAAAGAAGAAGTCAAACTATCACTATTCGCAGATGATATGATACTATATGTGGAAAACCCAAAAGACTCCACTCCAAAACTGCTAGAACTGGTACAGGAATTCAGTAAAGTGTCAGGATATAAAATCAATGCACAGAAATCAGTTGCATTTCTCTACACCAACAACAAGACAGAAGAAAGAGAAATTAAGGAGTCCATCCCATTTACAATTGCACCCAAAACTATAAGATACCTAGGAATAAACCTAACCAAAGAGACTAAGAATCTATGCACAGAAAACTATAAAGTACTCACTAAAGAAATTGAGGAAGACACAAAGAAATGGAAAAATGTTCCATGCTCCTGGATTGGAAGAATAAATATTGTGAAAATGTCTATGCTACCTAGACATCTAATCTACACATTTCATGCAATTCCTATCAAAGTACCATCCATTTTTTTCAAAGAAATGGAACAAAGAATCCTAAAATTTCTATGGAACCAGAGAAGACCTCGAATAGCCAAAGGAATATTGAAAAAGAAAGCCAAAGTTGGTGGCATCACAATTCCGGACTTCAAGCTCTATTACAAAGCTGCCATCATCAAGACAGCATGGTACTGGCACAAAAACAGACACATAGATCAATGGAACAGAATAGAGAGCCCAGAAATAGACCCTCAACTCTATGGTCAACTAATCTTCGACAAAGCAGGAAAGAATGTCCAATGGAAAAAAGACAGCCTCTTCAATAAATGGTGTTGGGAAAATTGGACAGCCACATGCAGAAAAATGAAATTGGATCATTTCCTTACACCACACACGAATATAGACTCAAAGTGGATGAAGGACCTCAATGTGAGAAAGGAATCCATCAAAATCCTTGAGCAGAACACAGGCAGCAACCTCTTCGACCTCAGCCGCAGCAACATCTTCCTAGGAACATCGCCAAAGGCAAGGGAAGCAAGGGCAAAAATGAACTATTGGGAGTTTATCAAGATCAAAAGCTTTTGCACAGCAAAGGAAAGAGTTAACAAAACCAAAAGACATCTGACAGAATGGGAGAAGATATTTGTAAATGACATATCAGATAAAGGGCTAGTATCCAAAATCTATAAAGACCTTAGCAAACTCAACAACCAAAGAACAAATAATCCAATCAAGAAATGGGCAGAAGACATGAATAGACATTTCTGCAAAGAAGACATCCAGATGGCCAACAGACACATGAAAAAGTGTTCCATATCACTCGTCATCAGGGAAATACAAATCAAAACCACAATGAGATATCACCTCACACCAGTCAGAATGGCTAAAATTAACAAGTCAGGAAATGACAGATGCTGGCGAGGATGCAGAGAAAGGGGAACCCTCCTACACTGTTGGTGGGAATGCAGGCTGGAAATCAGCATGGAGGTTCCTCAAAATGTTGAAAATAGAACTACCCTGTGACCCAGCAATGGCACTGCTGGGTATTGACCCTAAAGATACAAACGTAGTGATCTGAAGGGGCACGTGCACCCGAATGTTTATAGCAGCAATGTCTACAATAGCCAAACTATGGAAAGAACTTAGATGTCCATCAACAGACGAATGGATAAAGAAGAAGTGGTATATATACACAATGGAATACTATGCAGCCATCAGAAGAAATGAAATCTTGCCATTTGCGAGGACGTCGGTGGAACTAGAGGGTATCATGCTTAGCGAAATAAGTTAATTGGAGAAAGACAACTATCATATGTTCTCCCTGATATGAGGGAGAGGAGATGCAACATGGGGGGTTAAGAGGGTAGGAGAAGAGTAAATGAAACAAGATGGGATTGGGAGGGAGACAAACCATAAGTGACTCTTAATCTCACAAAACAAACTGAGGGTTGATGGGGGGAGGGGGGTTGGGGGAGTGGGGTTATGGACATTGGGGAGGGTATGTGCTATGGTGAGTGCTGTGAAGTGTGTAAACCTGGCGATTCACAGATCTGTACCCCTGGGGATATAAATATATGTTTATAAAAAATAAAAAATAAAAAATAAATAAATAACTTGATTTGGAAAAAAAAATAAATAAATAAATAATAAAAAAATTTTAAAAAATGTCCCATCTATAAGCTATGTACAAAAGATATATTTTAGACCTAAAGACTCCAGTAGATTTAAAGTGAGGGAATGTAGAAACATCCATCATGCAAATGGATGTCAAATGAAAGCCAAAGTAGTAATACCTATATTGGGCAAAATAGAATTTAAAACATGGACTATGAAAAGCGACACAGAAGGACACTATATGATAATAAAGGGGACAATTCAACGAGAAAATATAACAACCATAAATATTTATGCACCCAACATAAAAGCAACCAAATATATAAAACAATTTATAACAAACATAAAGGAAATAATCAAGAATAGTACAATGATAGTAGGGGACTTTAACACCCCATTTATATCAATGAACAGATCATCTAACAGAAAATCAACAGGGAAACAATGACTTTGAAGGACACACTGAACCAGATGGATTTAACTGATATATTCAGAACATTCCATCCTAAGACAGAAGTGCACATGGAACATTCTCCAGAATAGATCACATATTAGGCCACAAAAGAAGCCTCAACAAATTCAAAAGGATCAAAATTATACCATGCATCTTTTCTGACCACAATGCTATGAAATTAGAAGTCTACTACTAGGAAAAATCTGGAAAGACCACAAATACATGGAGGTTAAATAACATGTTACCAAACAGTGAATGGTCAACCAGGAAGTCAAAGAGGAAACAAACAAACAAACAAAAATACATGGAAAAAAATGAAAATGAAAACACAATGGCCCAAAACTTTTGGGATGAAGCAAAAGCAGTTCTAAGAAAGAAGCTTATAGCAATACAGGTCTACCTCAAGAAGCAAGAAAAATATCAAATAAACAACCTAACCTTACATTGAAGGGAGCTAGAAAAAGAACAATGAATGAAAACTAAAACCAGCAGAATGAAGGAAATAATAAAGATTAGAGCAGAAATAAATGATGAAGAAAGTAGAAGAATAGAACAGATCAGTGAAACCTGGAGCTGGTTTCAAATCAATTAAAAAATCAATACAATTGATAAATCTTTAGCTCCACTTACCAAGAAAAAAAGAGGAAGTACTCAAAAAATAAAATCACAAATGAGAGAGGGGAAAATAACAACAGAGATACAAACAATTATAGGGGAATATTATGTAAAGAATATACCAACAAATTGGACAACCAAGAAGAAATGGATAAATTCCTAGAAACATATAAACTACCAAAACTGAAACAAGAAGAAATGGATAACTTGAACAGATAATAACCAGCAAAGAAATTGAATCAATAATAAAAAAACTTCCAACAAACAAAAGTCCAGGAACAGATGGCCAGCTCTACCAAACATTTAAAGAAGACTTAAAATCTATTCTTCTCTAAATCTTCCAAAAAATAGAAGGGGAAGGAGAACTTCTAAATTCATTCTATGAGGCCAGCATTACCCTGACACCAAAACCAGATAAAGACACCACAGGAAAAGAGAACAGGCCAATAAGTCCTGATGAACATAAATGCAAAAACGCTCAATAAAACACTAGTCAATCAAATCCAATAATACATTAAACAAATTATTCACTATGATCAGTGGGGTTATTCCTGGGTTGCAAGAGTGGTTCAATATTGGCAAATCAATCAATATAATACCTCACATCAATAAAAGAAAGGATAAAAATCATATGATCATATCAATAGATGCAAAAAAAGCATTTGACAAAGAATGACATCCATTTGTGATAAAAACCCTCAACAAAGTAGGTTTAGAGGGAACAATACCTCAACATAATAAAGGCCATTTATGAAAAACCCACAGCTAATATCCTCAAGGGGGAAAAACTGAGAGCTTTTTCCCTAAGTACAGGGAAAAAAGAAGGATGTCTACTCTCACCACATCTATTCAACATGGTATCGGAAGTCCTACTAGTAGCAATCACACAACAAAAAGAAATAAAAGGCTTCCAAATCAGTAAGGAAGAAGTAAAACTCACTATTTGTTGATGACACGATACTATATACAGAAGTGGATAATGAACAACTCCACCGAAAATCTTCTAGAACTGACAAATGAATTCAAGGAAGTTGAAGGATACAAAAATCAATATACAGAAATTGTTGCATTTTTTTACACAAATAATGAAACAGCAGAAAGAGAAATTAAGAAAACAATCCCATTTACAGTTGTACCTGATATAAGAGACATAGGAATAAACCTAACCAAAGAGGCAAAAGACCTGTACTCTGAAAACTATAAAACACTGATGAAAGAAATTGAAGATGACACAAAGAGATAGGATATTCCATGCTCATGGATTGGAAGAAAAATATTGATAAATATTTTCAAAGTTATCTCACATTTAATGCAATTTCTATCAAAATACCAGTAGAATTTGTTAGAGAATTAGAACAAACAACCCTAAAATTTGTATGGAACCACAAAAGATCCAGAATAGCCAAGGCAATTGTGAAAAAGAGAAACAAAGCTAGAGCCATCATAAGTTCGGACCTCCGGTTATATTAAAAAGTTGTAGTAATCAAAATGTATGGTATTGGCACAGAAATAAACAGGTCAATGGAACAGAATAGAAAGCCCAGAAATAATCCCACAACTACATGGTCAATTAATCTTCAACAAAGCAAAAAAGAATATTCAATGGGAAAAACACAATTTCTTCAACAAATGGTGCTGGGAAAACTGGACAGCAACATGCAAAAGAAAGAAGCTGGAACACTTCACTATACCACACACAAAAATAAATTCAAAATGGATTATAAAGATCTAAATGTGAGACAAGAAACTATAAAAATTCTAGAAAAGAACCCAGGCGGTAACTTCTTTTAAATTGGCTATAGCAACTTCTTTCTAGATATGTCTCCTGAAGCAAGGAAAACAAGAACAAAAATAAACTACTGGAACTTCATCAAAATAATAAGCTATCACCTCACACCTGTCAGAATGACTAAAATCAACAACACATGAAACAACAGGTATTGGCAAGTATGTGGAGGAAAGGGAACCCCATGCGCTGTTGGTGGGAATGCAAACTGGTGTAGCCACTCTGGGAAAACAGTATGGAGGTTATCACAAAGTAAAAGTAGAACTACCCTATGATCTAGAAATTGTACTACTGGATATTCACCCACAAAATACAAAAACACGAATCTAAAGATATACATGCACCCCTACATTTATAGCAATGTTATTTACAATAGCGAAATAATGGAAGCAGCCCAAATCTTCGTCAATTAATGAATGGATGAAGAAGATGTGATACATATGTATATATACATATATATGTGTACGCATATATGTATATGCATGTATACATATATATACACACAGTGAATTATTCAGTCATAAAAAGAATGAAATCTTGCCATTGCAATAATGGATGAAGCTAGAGACAAAGTCAGTCAGAAAAAGAGAAATAGCATACGATTTCACTCATATGTGGAATTAAGGAAATAAGAGGAACCAACAAAGGGAAAAAAGAGAGAGAGAGAGAGAAAACAAGAAAAAGACTCAACTATCAAGAACAAACTGATGGTTACCAGAGGGGAGGCAGGTGGGGGGATGGGTGAAATAGACGATGGGGATTAAGAAGAGCACTTGTGATGAGCACTGGATGATGTATGGAATTGTTGAATCCCTATATTGTACACTTAAAACTAATATAACACTATATGTTAACTAACTGAAATTAAAACTAAAACTTAAAAAACATGTTTGCTAAAATAAAAAAATGGAAACCAAATGAAACATATACCCAGAGTTTTGATTTTTTTCAATAAGTGACCCCTTAATGTAATCATTTTGATTAATAACAAATTCACATAGTTTTCAAAATCAAAGAAATGAAAATATTTAGCAGCAAAAGAAAATTAAATAAGTGGATGATATCAAACCAAAAACTTCAGCACAAAATGAAAAGGCAACCTATGGAGTAGAAGTAAATATTTGCAAACCACATACCTGAAAAGGGGTTAATATCCAAAAAATATAAGGAACTCATGTAACTGAAAAGCAGTAAAACAAGAAATTCAATTAAAAACTGGACAAAGGGCCTATATAGACATTTTTTTCCAAAGATGATATTCTAATGACCAACTGCTACATGGAAAAGTGTTCAACAACACTAATCATCAGGGAAATACAATTCAAAGACACAAGGAAATAACATCTCACACCTGTTAGAATAGGTATGCTCTAAAAGACAAGGGATAACAAATGCTGGCAAGGATGTGGAGAAAAGGGAACCCTGTGCACTGTTGGTAGGAATGTAAATTGGTATAGTCACTGTGGAAAACAGTATGGGGTTCCTCAAAAAATTGAAAACATAATTTTCATATGATCTGACAGTCTCATTCTGGGCATATATCTGAAGGAAATGAAATCACCATCTTGAAGAGATACCTGTGAGCACATGCTCATTGAAGCATTATTTATAATAGTTACAGATTAGAAACAACTCAAGTGTTCACTGATGAATGAATGGTAAGAAATAGTAAAAAAAAAATGTAAAAAATGTGGTAAGAAGTGCACACACACACACACACACACATACACACAGTATATTATTCAGCCATAAAAAAAAAAAACAAAATCCTGTCCTGTGTGACCATATGGATAAACCTTGAGGGCATTATGTATTATTCCCAGACAGAGAAAGGCAAATACTATATGATCTCAAACATAAGTGGAATCTAGAAAACAAAACAAAACAAAACCCAAATGCTTTGAAACCAAAAACAGATTGGTGGCTGCCAGAGGTGGGGTGTGGTGTGGTGTGGAAGAACGGGTGAGAGAGCTCAAAGGGTACAAAATTCCAGCTGTAAGATGAGTAAGTTCTGGGGATGTAATGTACAGCATAGTGACTATAATGAACAATACTGTGTTGTATACTTGAATGTTGCCAAGAGTAGATTTTAAAAGTTCTCACCATATACACAACAAAAAATTGTAACTATGGAAGGGCGTGGATATGATAAGTAACCTTATTGTGGTAATCATTTTACAATATATAAATATTTCAATGTATATCTTAGACTTACACAATGTTATATGTCAAATTATATCTTGATAAAGATGGAAGAAAATAAAAGAAATGAAAAGATATATAGTAAAATGTCTTCTTCCTGATTTTTTGCAACCCATCCCATTCCCATAAAGCTTTTGTTTCTTGTGCATCTTTCCAGAGTTTTTTTTTTTTTTAAGATTTTATTTATGTATTTATTTGTCAGAGAGAGAGCACGCATAAGCAGGCAGGGTGGCAGGCAGAGGCGGAGAGAAAAGCAGGCTCCCTGCCGAGCAAGGAGCCTGATGCAGGACTCAATTCCAGGACCCTGGGATCATGATCTGAGCTGAAGGCAGCGGCCTAACCGACTGAGCCACCCAGGCATCCCCAGAGTTTTTAATTATAAATATTAACAAACACAAATATATACTCTTCTTTCTCCTTCTATTCCTACAGAAAAAGAACATAATATACATTCAGCTTTTTCACCTGTTCTTTCTTTGTTTTTTAAAATTAACATATAATGTATTATTTGTTTCAGGGGTACAGGTGTGATTCATCAGTCTAACACAATTTGCAGAGGTCATCATAGCATATACCCTTCCCAATGTCCATCACCCAGCCACCCCATCCTTCCCACCCTTCTCCCTTCCAGTAACCCTCAGTTTGTTTCCTGATATTTAGTCTCTTATGGTTTGTCTCCTTCTCCAATTTTGTCTTGTTTTATATTTCCCTCCCTTCTCCTATGATCCTCTCTCTTGTTTCTCAAATTCCTCAGATCAGTGAGGTCATATGATAATTGTCTTTCTCTGATTGATTTATTTCAGTTAGCATAATACCCTCTAGTTCCATCCATGTTGTTGCAAATGACAAGATTTCATTTTTTGATGGCTGCATAATATAATATTCCACTGTATATATGTACACCACATCTTCTTATCCATTTTTCTGTTGATGGATATCTAGGCTCTTTCCATAGTTTGGCTATTGTGGACATTGCTGCTATAAATATCGGGGTGCACATGCCCCTTCGGATCACTACATTTGTATCTTTAGGGTAAATATGTAGTAGTGCGATGCTGGTTTCACCTGTTCTTTCACAAAATTATTTATCTGAAGATTTTCCCATATCAGTATATAGAAAACCTCCTCATTTTTTTCCCAAATAACTGCATGTTCCATATTTTATTTAAATATTCTCATTAGTAAATAGTCCCATTAGTAAATGGATATTTGGAGTGTTTCCAATTTTTTGTTATTATGAACAATGCTGCAATGGAAAATCTTGTAAATATGTCATTTTGCACATATGCAAGTATATCTGTAGGATAAAATTAGAGGAAATTAAGGAGTTAAAGGGTAATATGAATTTATAATTTTGACAGTTATTGCCAAATAGCTGATCATTGAGTTTGTAGCAATTTACACTCCCATCAGCAATGTATGGGAAGGCCTGTTTCCTTGCAGCTTCACCAATGGGAAGTATTAACAATTTCTGGATTTGTGCCAGTGTGATTGATTAAAATGTGACATCTCAATAGATTTTAATTTGCATTTCATTTAGACCTAGTACACTGAACATCTTTTCATATTTATAAGAGACAATTATTTTTTCTTTTCTGTGGATTGTCTATTCCTATCCTTTGCCCATTTTTCTATTGGATTTGTTGGTCTTCTTGGCTCTGTGTTTTTAACCCAACTGAGAAATGTTAAGCACTATAATTTATTTTGGGTCTAAAAAATACCATTGCATTTTTAATGTTGTAAAACTTACAATAAGCCTGCCATTTAAATACTAGTAAATATATCTTATTATACTACAAAATAGTTTCTTTGTTCAGAGGCTGAAATTAGAAATTTCAAACATGGCTCATATGTATGTGCGTATAATGATGCCCTTCTTATACAGTCACATGAGGCCATAAAACCTTACTCCAAAAAGGGAAACCAAACTCAAATGAGGTCTCTGGAATACAGCTATTCTGAGGTTTAAAAATAAGGTCTCAGATTAGTCTAAGCATTGCTCACACTGAAGGGGATAACATTTCTAATTATTTTAAGCCCATATGTTGAACAGTTTCCAGTCTAAATCATTAATATCAAACCAGATTCCTGCATCAGCTATTTGGATGGTGCACAGTGCATTATATCTATATTAAATTCCATTTTATTAATAATTTTTAAAAACATAATAGACATCATGAAATAAAATGTGAGAGCTGTCATCTTGTCAAATCCCCTCATTTTACATGAGCCATTAAAAGGGGTCTTAACTTTTACCCCTCCCTCTGCTTTTCTTCACTTTTTAAGTGCTTTCAGTGCTTATCTTCATATCTGGTTACAAGATAAGTCCACCCAATTTTGTGTTGCATGTTGCTATACAGATTTAAGTATACACAGTCTTTCTTGCCTAGTTCTTGGCTACTCCAAATTTTAATCATCATCAGAAAAAATTCTCCAAGACATAAAAGTTCTCTTTTTTTAAGTTGATAGGATTCAATTTTCCCATGGGTCAATTAAGGATTTTTGATTAGAAGTCCTTTACAGTTCCCAAAGACCCAATCCTCTGTGATTCTGTGAGAGAATAGGAAGGTGGGATGATGGATTCCTCCATTTTCCCCAAGGAAAGGGCTGCTGCCCTGCTTTGGGGCAAAGGTAATATTTCTGCATAGCTTTGTTATGTTCTATTTCCTGAGGTCATAACAGTCTGGGTTCCAATTACATTCCTAGAATAATGAACCTATTACAGTAAATGAACATTTTCAAGTGCAAATGAATAACAATCTATTGAATGTGCCGGCACCTAATAATTTTCCCGTTGGCAGAAGGAAAGAAGGAGGCGATTGGGTGACAGGAAGTAGTCTGTGAAACATGATAAAAAAAAGGGGGGGATGAGAGTTTAAGATGACTCTAACATCCCTCATGGCCTCTATTTAATCAAGGCTGCCAGGAGATAAAGGCTATGGGTCCTTTTGGCAAATGTAGAGGCTCAAACTGCCTCAGGTTTGGCTCTAACCTGATGCCAGAAGTCTGCTGATCTAAATTTGTGTCCTTTCTCCTTTTTTAAAGTTATAATTGGTATCAAATGACAACTCAGTATCCTGACTTTATTGGATTAGAGCTATCAGAAAGAATGGGGTTGGCTCAAGTAGCCCATGTTGAGAGAGTAAGTTATAGGAATAGCTATTTTTTAAAAGATTAAAAGTGTTCTATGTAAACATACTATTTTTTGACTTTGTGATATTTTCATGTAATTTTTATCAAGGCAACTTCATGACCAGAAGTGTACATGGCAAGTGTTCCCATTAAAAAGGCAAGGAGAAAACTCCAGGAACCAGTCTGGTAGGAAGTCCCAATGAAGAAATCCTTTCAGTAGGATATAAAAGAATGCCCCAAACCAAGGATGGAAAAGAGGAATAGTGTTAAGACATTATTATCTATAAGTATGCCTTTTTAATCAAATAATTGCTAGCTATAAGTTTTCACATATTGGAAAGAACAATGTCTCAAAGTGGGACTTGGTGTCCATTTCTGACCCTGCAATTTTCCATATGAATTTATACCAATTTCCTATCTTTTCTGCATCTGTGTAGACTACCAAGTTCAAGGAAATAATAATTCCATTTGCAAATACCATGTTGGAGGCTAGATGTGCTATTGTTGCTAGAGCAGATTCTACTATCTTGTAGATGTTCTCCTTTCTGTTTCTATCAGAAACAAGTTTCAGAAGCGTTTTTATTCATGTGAAACAGACAATACCATTCTTTATAATTTTTTCCCAGGACTATCCCAGCTTTCCTGCCCTCTATGTCAGTCATCCAGTACTCTATGTTTGGATCACTGGACATTGTATAAGATGTTACTTTAATTCATTAAATTGATGACATCAAACTGATTGAACAGGACAAGCAAACAGTGACTAGTATTTTGGAGGTGTTGATAAGATATGTGTACTTCCAAAAGTGGGGGAAAAATCATACCAAAATTCAGAGGGATGCTATTTGAGTAAAGTTTTTATGGGTCCAGTGGTCAAGATGGTGTTTAGATCTCCCCTCCAAAGTAGCAGATAAAGTGTTACATCTTGTATCCATACCACAAGTAAGGAAGCACCTTGCCTAGTCAGCCTCTTAGGGTTCTGCTGGCCACATTACACACCTAGGATGTGGTCTTGCCCATGTATCAGCTAACATGGAAGGCTGTCAACTTTAAGTGAAGCCTGGAGCAGGAAAGGACTCTTCAGTGGGTCATGCTGCAATCAGTTCTGCCATTGGGACCATGCAATATAGTAACCCTATGATGTCAGTGGTGCCTGAAGGGCTGAATGCTGTGTAAATTTGTGTAAAATCCCAGTGGAGGAGCCAGAATATCAGCTCTGGAATCCTGAAATAGCAGTGAGTTGCACACTTTTTGAGAAAAAAGTTTCCTGAAGTGTCATGAGGCTCTGTAAGAGATGGAACACTGGACCATGGGACAACTTCCCATTATTAGCTTGGTTTATCAGACCCACCAAATCATAATATTGGGTGTACCTAATGCCTTTTAGTGGTTACTAGGATTTAGATGTAATTCCCCCAAAGAAAGAACAGTGATGCTTCTCTATTACATCTGAAACATGGGCAGCAAACGTTTTTTGAGAAATCTAGTTCTAAAGTAAGACCCATCATTGGATGGAGATGGTACATCTAGGTTGGAGCCCAAGCTGGGACCAGAGGGCATAAGAAGCTCATGAGCAAGTAGCCCAGACCTACATGTCATCAACTACAGTTGTCTACATCCTCCCCTCAGCTCCTACATATGACTGATGGGGATCCTCCATGACCAGCAGAAGAAAGAGGAAAAAGTCTGAACTCTTTTATAGATGTCCAACTTGGTATGTGGCAGTGAGCTGGAAATGGATAATGGCTGCATTGCAATCACATCAGGTGGGGCCCTGAAGACAGTAGAGAGGAAATCTTTTTAGTGGGCAGAGGTGTTAAGTGGTGTACCTGGTCATCCACTTTATGTGAAAGGAGAAGCAGCCTGAAGTGGGAATATGTAGTTTTCTGGGAAATGACAAATGGTTTCATGACTGGTAAGGGGTATGGAAGGAGAAGAAAGGTAAGATCAAAGACAAGCAGGTCTGCAGCAGAGACATGTGGCTGGGGAGCGGGCACAAAGAATTAAGATTTTGTGTCCCACATTGATGACCATGATAAATCAGACCTTCAGAAATAGACAAATGGAGGCGCCTGGGTGTCTCAATCATTAAGCATCTGTGTTTGGCTCAGGTCGTGATCCCAGAGTTCTGGGATCGGGTCCCACATTGGGCTCTCTGCCCAGAGGGAAGCCTGCTTCTCCCTCTTCCACTCTCCCCATGTGTGTTCCTTCTCTTTCTGTCTTTCTCTCTGTCAGATAAATAAATAAAATCTTAAAAAAAATAAAAAAGAAGTAGACAAATGACTCATTCAGTGCAGATCAACCAGCCTTCATTATTGGCTTCTTTAAAGTTGGTACAATGGCCACATGGGGCTTAAGGGCTTAAATTTTCACCTAACAAGGCCATTTAGTGAAAGAGCTTCTAAAGCCATACTAACCCAGCTTTGCTACTCAGTGGCTCTTTGCCTTTAGGTGTGTTGTTTAACTCCCTATGCTTAATTCCTTTATATGAAAACTAGGTATAAAAGCCAAGTTACAGTCAGGAGGTAGAAAGTAAACAAGGTATTTGAACCTTGGAATTTAAAATAAAGAATCTTTCGTTTGGTATAAAGTATGTAACTCTCAAGATAAAAAGAGAATAATAAGATATTGTGGAGAGGGTAAATTCAAGAAGCATGTACCGCCCCCAGGATTAGGGTAATAAGAGGCAAAATTTGAAATAGTTAACTTTAGAAGTTGGAAGGAAAGGTCCTGTGTTAGTCTGCAAGGACCACCATAATAGAGCACCACAGACTGGGTGACTTGAACAAAGGAATTTACTTTGTCTCAGTTCTGGAGTCTGGAAGTCCAAGATCAATATGTCAGTAGGATTTGTTCCTTCTGAAGGCTACAAGGGAAACTCTGTTCCAGAACTTTCCCCTAGATTCTGGTGATTTGCTGACCATCTTTGGTATTCTTTGGCTTGTAGGAACATCACCCCAATATATGCCTTCATCTTCACATGGTGCCCTGTGTACATGTTTGTGTTCAAATTTCTTTTTTTTTATTTTATTTTTTATAAACATATATTTTTAACCCCAGGGGTACAGGTCTGTGAATCGCCAGGTTTACACACTTCACAGCACTCACCATAGCACATACCCTCCCCAATGTCCATAACCCCAACCCCCCTCCTAACCCCCTCCCCCCATCAACCCTCAGTTTGTTTTGTGAGATTAAGAGTC